>NW_028270153.1:76056183-76236183 GCF_037043375.1 Chiloscyllium plagiosum | reverse complement strand
CCTAGCCCTAGCCCTAACGCTAACCCTATCGCGAGCCTAACCCTAGCCCTATCCATTACACTATCCCTAACGCCTAACGCTAACCCTAATCCTATCGCAGGGCCTATCCCTAACCCCACTCCCAAACCTAACCCGATCGCAGGTGAGACTAACCCTAACCCTGACCCTAACCCTATCGCAGGTGAGACTAACCCTGACCCTATCAGTGAGACCCACCCAACCCTCACCTAACCCCAACCCAAACCCTAACCATCCCAACCCTAACCCTATCGCAGGTAACCCTATCGCAGGTAACCCTAACCCCCCCCCATCCCTAACCCTAACCCACCCTAATCCTATTACAGGTAACCTTAACCCTAGCCCTAACCCTCACCCGAACCCTATCACGGACCTAACCCTAACCCCATCACAGGGCCTATCCCTCCCTCCCCCTAACCCTATTGCAGGTAACCCTAACCCTAATCCTATTGCAGGCCTAACCCTAACACTATCAGAGCCCCGACCCTGACCCTAAAAGTCATCACAATTCATTCCAAATCACATATCACAATGTACTCCAAATCATATATCAGGATGTATTCCATATCATACATCACAAGGCACTCCATTTCATTTTACATGTTTTCCATATCATATACCACAATGCACTGCATATCACATGTCACAGTGTACTCAAATCATATATCACAATGCACTCCAAATCATGTATCACAATGTATTCCGAATCATAGAACATAGAACATAGAACAATACAGCGCAGTACAGGCCCTTTGGCCCTCGATGTTGCGCCGATCCAAGCCCACCTAACCTATACTATCCCACTATCCTCCATATACCTATCCAATGCCCGCTTAAATGTCCATAAAGAGGGAGAGTCCACCACTGCTACTGGCAGGGCATTCCATGAACTTACGACTCGCTGAGTGAAGAACCTACCCCTAACTTCAGTCCTATATCTACCCCCCCTTAATTTAAAGCTATGCCCCCTTGTAATACCCGACTCCATACGCGGGAAAAGGTTCACACTGTCAACCCTATCTAACCCCCTAATGTATTCCGAATCATGTATGATAATTCGCGTCTTACCATATATCAATGACACTCTGCATACATCATAGCATACATCGAAATGTACTCCAAATCATATATCAGTCTGTATTCTGTATCATACATGATAATGCTCTCAAATTAATTATCACAAAGTATTCCATATCATATCTTACAGTGCACTCAAAATCATACATCACACTATACTCAAAATATCAGTATGTCCCATATCATATATGGTAACGCACTCCATATCATATATCACATTGTATTCCATAAGTTATATCACAATGCACTCCAAATCATGTATCACAATGTATTCCATCTAATATGTCACAGTGCACTCCAAATCATATATCCCAATTCACTCCAAATCATATACCATAATACATTCTATATCATTTATCACAATGCAGTCCAATTCATACATCACAGTATACTTAAAATCATATATCAGAATAATCCATGCCATAAATCAAAATGCACTCCAAATCATATATCACAATGCATTCTACCTCATATATCACAATGCATTCCATATCATATATCAGGATTATTCCATATCATACATCACAATGCACTTGATATCATATCTCACAATTCACTCCAGATCATATTTATGCTTTAGAGTGCATTATAATATAAGGATGCATTCCATATCAAACATCACAAAGCACTCCATATCATAGAGCACAATGCACCCTAGATCATGTATCACAATGTATTCCATATCATAAATGCCAATGTACTCTATATCATATATCAGAATGCATTCCATAGCATACATCGAAATGTACACCAAATCATATATCAGGTTGTATTTCATTGCCTACGTCTCAATGCACTCCAAATCATATATCACAAAGTATTCTATGTCATATATCACAGTGCACCCAAAATCATATCTCACACTATGCCTAACATCATATATTAGAACATTCCATATCATATATCACAATGCACCCAAATCATATATCACAATGTATTCCATATCATACAGCACAATGCACTTCATTTCATATAGCACAATGCACCCCAGATCATATATCAGAATGTAATTCATATCATACATCACATTGCACTCCAAAACATATACCCCAATTCACTCCAAATCCCATATTACAATGCATCAGAAATCATATGTCAGGATGTATTCTATATCATACATCATAATGCACTCCATTTTGTACAGCGCAATGCACCACAGATCATGTATCACATTGTAATCCATATCATATATCACAAAGCACTCCAAATCATACGTCACAATGTACTCCAATTCATAGATCAGAATGTCTTCTATATCATATCTCACAATTCACTCCAAATCATATATAAGGATGTATTTATGATCAAACATCACAAAGAATTCCATACCATTTAGCACAATGCACCCCAGATCATGTATCACAATGTTCTTTGAGAAGGTGACCAAATAGGTAGATGAGAGATAAACTGGTTGATCTGATGTATATGGATTTCAGCAAGGGGTACGATAAGGTTCCCCACAGTAGGCTATTGTACAAAATGCGGAGGAATGGGATTGTGCGAGATATAGCAATTTGGATAAGTAATTGGCTTGCTGAAAGAAGACAGAGGATGGTGGTTGATGGGAAATGTTCATCCTGGAGTCCAGTTACTAGTGGTGTACCGCAGGGGTCGGTGTTGGGTCCACTGCTGTTCGTCATTTTTACAAACGACCTGGATGAGGGCGTGGAAGGGTGGGTTAGTAAATTTGCAGACGACACTAAGGTCAGTGGAGTTGTGGATAGTGACGAAGGCTGTAGTAGGTTACAGAGAGACATAGATAAGCTGCAGAGCTGGGCTGAGAGGCGGCAAATGGAGTTTAATGTGGACAAGTGTGAGGTGATACACTTTGGTCGGAGTAACCTGAATGCAAAGTACTGGGCTAATGGTAAGATTCTTGGTAGTGTAGATGAGCAGAGAGATCTCGGTGTCCTGGTACACAGATCCTTGAAAGCTGCCACCTAGGTTGACAGGGTTGTTAAGAAGGCATACAGTGTTCTAGCTTTTATTAATAGAGGGATCGAGTTCCAGAACCATGAGGTTATGCTGCAGCTGTACAAAACTCTGGTGCGGCCACACTTGGAGTATTGTGTACAGTTCTGGTCACCGCATTATTAAGGATGTGGAAGCTTTGGAAAGGGTGCAGAGGAGATTTACTAGGATGTTGCCTGGTATGGAGGGAAGGTCTTACGAGGAAAGACTGAGTGATTTGAGGCTGTTTTCGTTGGAGAGAAGAAGGTTGAGAGGTGACTTAATAGAGACATATAAGATAATCAGAGGGTTAGATAGGGTGTACAGGGAGAGCCTTTTTCCAAGTATGGTGACGGCGAGCACAAGGGGGCATGGCTTTAAATTGAGGGGTGATAGATAAAGGACAGATGTCAGAGGTAGTTTCTTTACTCAAAGAGTAGTAAGGGTACGGAATGCTTTGCCTGCAACTGTATTGGATTCGGCAACTTTAAGTACATTTAAGTCGTCATTAGGCAAGCATATGGATGTACATGGAATAGTGCAGGTTAGATGGGCTTCAGATTGGTATGACAGGTCGGCGCAACATCGAGGGCCGAAGGGCCTGTACTGCGGTGTAATGTTCTATGTATTCCATAACATAGATCAAAACGCACTCCAAATTATATATCACAATGTCTGCCATATCATATATCACACTGTACTCCGATTCATAGATCAGAATGTACTCCATATCATGCATCGCAACACACTCCATATCATATCTCACAATTCACTCCAAATCATATATTACAATGCACTCCAAATCATACGAGGATGAATTCCATATTAAACATCACAAAGCACTCCATATCAGAAAGCAAAATGCACCCCAGATCATGTATCACAATGTATTCCTTATCATACATCACAATGCTCTCCACATCATATATCAGTGGATTCCATATCATATATCACAATGCACTCCAAATCATACATCACAATGTATTCCATAGCATACATCAAAATGTACTCCAAATCATATATCAGACTGTATTCCATATCATAGACAACAATGCTCTCCACATAATATATCACAATTTATTCCACATCATATCACAATGCACCCAAAATCATATCATAATGTAATCCATATCATATATCACAATGCACTCCAAATCATATATCAGATTGTATTTCGTTTCATACATCACAATGCACTCCAAATTATATATCACAAGGTATTCCATGTCATATATCAGTGCACTCAAAATCATATATTACAATATATTCCATATCATATATCACAATGCACCCCAAATCATACATCACAATATATTCCATATAATACATCACAATGCACTCGATATCATATATCAGAATGTAATCCATATCATACATCACAATGCACTCCATAACATATTGCACATTGCACCCTACTTCATATATCACAATGTATTCCATGTCATACATCACAACGCACTGCATATCTTATATTACAATGTATTCCATATCATATAACACAGTGCACTCCAAATTATATATCACAATGTCTTCCATATCATATATCACACTGTACTCCAAGTCATAGATCAGATATTCCATATAATACATTATAATGCACTCCAAATCATATATCACAATGCATTCCAATACATACATCACAATGCACTTCAAGTCATATATCCCAAATCACTCCAAATCACATATCACAATGCACCCAAAATCATATATCTGGTTGTATCCCATATCATACATCATAAAGCACTCCATTTCAAATAGTACAATGCACCCCACATCATGTATCACAATGTATTCCATATCCTATATCACAATGCACTCAAAATCATACATCACAATGTACTCCAATTTATAGATCAGAATGTATTCCATATGATATATCTCAATGCATTCCAATTCATGTATCGCAATGTATTCCATATCATACATCACAAGGCACTCCATTTCATATAGTACAATACACCCCAGATCATGTATCACAACGATTTCCATATCATACACCATAATGCGCTCCATATCATGTATCACAATGTATTCCATAGCATACATCGAAATGTACTCCAAATCATATATCAGACTGTATTCCATGTCATACATTACAATGCACTTCAAATCATATATCACAATGCACTCTATATCATATATCACTATGTATTACATATCATATATCACAGTGCACTCAAAATCATAATTCACAATGCATTCTATATATATCACAATGCACTCCATATCATATATCAGGATTATTCCATATATCACAATTCACTCCATATCATATATCACAATGCACTCCATATCATATCTCACAATTCACTCCAAATCATCTCACAATGCACTCCAAATCATATATCAGGATGTACTCCATATCAGACATCAGAATGCAATCCATATCATATAGCATAATGCAATCCATATCATATATGTTTTTCAGAACATATATGTTCTGTTTTTCAGTGGCAGCAGCAACTCGAAGGGCGGGAGCTTGCACCAGGGGCCTGCCGGGAGCGGTGAGTCACTGATTTGAGCTTTTAAATTTGAAGTCAGAGAGCAGAGGTTTCTGGGAAAGGAGGGACTTTTTATTTTTATTTCCGTCCAGCTACATAAGTCAGTGTTTTCTCAACCCGAGACCCTACCATTGTAGGGCCTCCCACCCAACCACCTCCTCCAATCTTAAAGGGCAGGGACATATCAAGTAAGCTTGATAAGTGGACTAGCAGGGATGGCAGTGCAGGGAGAGCAATGTTCCTCCTGCAGGATGTTTGAGGTCATGAACGCCATTAGTGTCCCATCAAAGTTCATCTGCAGGAAGTGCACCCAACTCTCGCTCCTCCAAGACCGTGTTAGGGAACTGGACCAGGAGCTGGATGAACTTCGGATCATTCAGGAGGCAGAGGCTGTGATAGATAGGAGTTACAGGGAAATAGTTACTCCTAGGCAAGAAGAAAGCTGGGTGACTGTTCGAAGGGGGAAAAAAAGTCAGTGGAGGGATCCCCTGTGGTCATTCCCCTGAAAAACATATATACCATTTTGGATACTGTTGAGGGGGACGACTTACCAGGGGTATGCAGTGGGGCCCAGTTCTCTGGCACAAAGCCTGTCCCTGTTACACATTAGGGATGGAGAGAAACGAGGAGGGTGTTAGTCATTGGGGACTCAATAGTTAAAGGCTCAGATAGAATGTTTGTTGGGAACGAACGAGACTCACAGTTGGCATGTTGCCTCCCAGGTGCCAGGGTTCGTGGTGTCTCAGATCGTACCTTTGGGGTCCTGAAGGGGGAGGGTGACCAGCCTCTAATCGTTGTCCATATAGGTACCAATGACACAGGTAGAAAGAGGGATAGGGATGTAAGGCAGGATTTCAGGGAGCTAGGGTGGAAGCTGAGAGCTAGAACAAACAGAGTTGTTATCTCAGGTTTGTTACTGGTGCCATGTGATAGCGAGGCAAGGAATAGAGAGAGATATCACCTGAACACATGGCTGCAAGGATGGTGCAGGAGGAAGGGTTTCAGGTTCTTGGATAATTGTGGCTCATTCTGGGGAAGGTGGCACTTGGACAAACAGGATGGTCTTCACTTGAACAAGAGGGGTACTAATATCCTGGTGCTATTCGGGTGGGTTTAAACTAGTTCAGCAGGGGGATGGGAACTGGAGATATAGCTGCAGTGCACAGGAGGATGAGAGTAGGGAGGACAGGGACAGGATTTCAGGGTCACAGGAATGTGCTGGCAGACAGCGAAGTGGTTTGAAATGTCTCTAATTCAATACCAGAAGTATTCGAAATAAGGTAGCTGAGCTTGCAGCATGGATAGGTACCTGGGACTTCAATGTTGTGGCCATTTCGGAGACATGGATAGAGCAGGGTTAGCAATATATGTTGCAGGTTCCAAGGTTTAGATCTTTCCTTAAGATCTTTCCTTAGTGGCGGCATGGTGGCACAGTGGTTAGCACTGCTGCCTCACAGCGCCAGAGACCCGGGTTCAATTCCCGCCTCAGGCGACTGACTGTGTGGTGTTTGCACATTCTCCCCGTGTCTGCGTGGGTTTCCTCCGGGTGCTCCGGTTTCCTCCCACAGTCCAAAGATGTGCAGGTCAGGTGAATTGGCCATGCTAAATTGCCCGTAGTGTTAGGTAAGGGGTAGATGTAGGGGTATGGGTGGGTTGCGCTTCGGCGGGTCGGTGTGGACTTGTTGGGCCGAAGGGCCTGTTTCCACACTGTAAGTAATCAAATCAAATCAAACAGGCAAGGTGGTAAAAGAGGGGGAGGTGTGGCCTTGTTAGACAAAGATAGTATAACGGTGGCTGAGAGAATTTTTGATGAGGACTCATCTACTGAGGTAGTGTGGGCTGAGGTTAGAAACAGGAGAGGAGAGGTCACACTACTTGGAGTTTTTTTTAATAGGCCTCCACGGAGTTCCAAGGAGGTGAAAGAGAGGATTAACAACGTTATCCTAGGTAGGAGTGAAAGGAACAGGGTGGTCATTATGGGGGACTTTAACTTCCCCAACATTGACTGGACATGCTATAACTCCAGTACGTCGGATGGATCAGTTTTTGTCCAATGTGTACAGGAGGGTTTCCTGACACAGTATGTCGAAGGGCCGACAAGAGGGAGGCCACAATGGATCTCGTGCTTGGTAATGAACCAGGTCAGGCGTTTGATTTAGTTGTAGATGATCACTTTGGAGAGAATGGCCATAATTCAGTTACCTTTAGCTTAGCGATGGAAAAAGATAGGTACATGCCACAGGTCAAGAGTTATCGATGGGGCAAGGGCAATTATAATGCGATTAGGCAGGAATTAGGATGCATCCTTAGACAATCCTTAGAAAAGCTCATGGATGATTTTGGGATAGTGTAGGGGATGAGCGCAACATCGAGGGCCAAAGGGCCTGTTCTGCATTGTATTGTTCTCTGTTCTCTATGTTCTGCAGAATCGGGTAGCAAAATGCAGGGGATGCAGACAATGGAAATGGTTTAAGGAACAGATATTACGTGTCCTTGATAAGTATGTCCCTGTTAGGCAGGGAGGAAGTGAGAAGGTAAGGGAACCATGGTTTACTACAGAAATTGCATCTCTTGTTACGAAGAAAAAGGAGGCTTATGTGTTGATGAGGCAAGATAGTACAGATGAGGTGATGGAGAGTTACAGATCAGTGAGGAAGGATTTAAAGAGAGAGTTAAGAAGAGCAAAGAGAGGACACGAGCAGTCTTTAGCAAATAGAATAAAGGGGAACCCTAAAGCTTTCTATAGGTATGTGAGGAATAAAAGGATGATTCGGGTAGGAATAGGGCCAATCAAAGACAGAAGTGGGAAGTTGAGTGTGGACCCTGCGGAGATCGGAGAGGTGCTAAATGAACATTTCTCATCAGTTTTCACTCAGGAAAATGAGAATATTGTTGAGGAGAAGAATGAGGTACGAGATATTAGACTAGAAAGGACAGAGGTTAGTTACAAACAGGTATTAACAATTCTGGAAGGAGTGAAAGTAGACAAGTCCCCTGGGCCAGATGGGATTTATCCGAGGATTCTCTGGGAAGCTAGGGAGGAGATAGCAGAGCCTTTGGCTTTGATATATTTGAGTCATCATTGTCTACAGGTTTGGCATCAGAGGACTGGAGGATTGCAAATGTTGTGCTGAAAATGTGTTGCTGGAAAAGCACAGCAGGTCAGGCTGCATCCAAGGAGCAGGAGAATCGCCATTTCGGGCATGAGCCCTTCTTCAGGCTCATGCCTGAAACGTCGATTCTGCTGCTCCTTGGATGCTGCCTGACTTGGTGCACTTTTCCAGCAACACATTTTCAGCTCTGATCTCCAGCATCTGCAGCCCTCATTTTCTCCTGCAAATGTTGTGCCTTTGATCAAGAAGGGCAGTAGAGATGACCCAGTAATTACAGATCATGTGAGCCTTACTTCTGTTGTTGGAAAGGTTTTGGAAAGGATTATAAGAGATAAGGTTTATAATCAGCGAGCAAACAACAATTTGATTTCAGATAGTCAACATGGTTTCGTCAGGGGCAGGTCATGTCTCATTGAGTTTTTTGAGAAGGTGACCAAGCATGTAGATGAGGGTAGGGCAGTGGTATACATGGACTTCAGTAAAGCCTTTGATAAGGTTCCACATGGTAGACTGTTGGAGAAAATGCAGAGGCATGGAATTGAGGGTGATTTAGCAGTTTGGATTGGAAACTGTCTTTCTGAGAGAAGACAGCGAGTGGTGGTTGATGGAAAATATTCAGCCTGGAGTCCAGTTACTAGTGGTGTGCCACAAGGATCTGTTTTGGGACCACTGCTATTTGTCATTTTTATAAATGACTTAGACGCAGGCATAGGTGGATGGATTAGTAAATTTGCAGACGACACTAAAGTCGGTGGAGTAGTGGACAGTGTTACAGGTTGCAGGGGGACTTGGATAAACTGCAGAATTGGGCTGAGAGGTGGCAAATGGAGTTCAATGCAGCTAAATGTGAGGTGATGCACTTTGGGAAGAATAACAGGAAGGCAGAGTACTGGGTCAATGGAAAGATTCTTGGTAGTGTTGATGTACTGAGGGATCTTGGAATCCATGTCCATAGATCCCTGAAAGTTGCCACCCAGGTGGATAGTGCTGTTAAGAAGGCATATGGTGTGTTAGCTTTCATTGGTAGAGGGAGAGAGTTCCGGAGCTGCAATATCATGCTGCAACTATACAAAATGCTGGTGCGGCCACACTTGGAATATTGTGTACAGTTCTGGTCCCCATATTTCAGGAAGGATATGGAAGCATTGGAAATGCAGAGGAGATTTACCAGGATGTGGCCTGGTCTGGAGGGAAGGTCTTATGAGGAAAGGCTGAGAGACTTGACCTGTTCTCATTGGAAAGAAGAAGGCTAAGAGGGGATTTGATAGAGACATACAAAATGATCAGAGGATTAGGTAGGGTAGACAGTGAAAGACTTTCCTTGAATGATGACGTCAGCCTGTACAAGGGGGCATAACTACAAATTGAGGGGTGAGAGATTTAAGACAGATGTCAGAGGCAGGTTCTTTACACAGAGAGTGGTAAGGGTGTAGAATGCCCTACCTGCTAATGTAGTCAACTCAGCCACATTAGGGAGATTTAAATCATCCTTAGGTAAGCCCATGGATGATTTTGGGATAGTGTAGGGGGACGAGCTGAGAATAGTTCACAGGTCGATGCAACATCGAGGGCCGAAGGGCCTGTTCTGAACTGTATTGTTCTATGTTCTAGACGGGCATCAGATTATTTTCACAGGTCGATGCAACATCGAGGGCTGAAGGGCCTGTACTGGGATGTAATGTTCTATGTTTTATGTTCTAATGATTTTAAGTGACGAAATAAGAGATTGTCTGACAGACTGTAAATCACTCACTACTCAGTGACAATATATTTCACAGATTCCCAAGAACTCCCTGACAGACAGGCAAACCGAACATTCCCGACTCGCAATAACTCAGACCCCTAACAACATCCCCGCACCATGGACATGAGACAATGCAAAAAGGTTAGTATGGACTGAATATACTCAGATTGCTAGGCAGCAGTTCCTGGTGTCTCCAATAGGCGGACTGATAGTTACCCAACAGTGAAACCGAGAGAATTACAGACTGAGCAGATGAGCTCAGACTCCTAGATGGTAATTCCAGATGTCTCCAATAAGGGGCATGGCAAAGCACAAACATGGGAATGAAGGTAACTACGGACAAAACATAGTCATGATTTGGAGATGCCGGTGTTGGACTGGAGTGTACAAAGTTAAAAATCACAACACCAGGCTATCGTCCAACAGGTTTATTTGGAAGCACTAGCTTTCGGAGCGCTGCTCCTTCATCAGGTGGTTGTGGAGGGCTCAATTGTAAGACACAGAACTTATAGCAAAAGTTTACAGTGTGATGTAACGGAAATTATACATTGGGAAAAACATCTTGATTGTTTGGTAAGTCTCTCATCTGTTAGAATGTACTTGCAGGGTTACATTGTACTTTGCCCAAAAACTGTATGAATCCATGCAAGACTCTGTTACTCATTTTTTAGATTAGCATCAGTCTAAACATTATGGCACAGACAACAGAATACAGGGGGCTAACACTTTCAACATCTTATCTGGGTTGACACCAATTGGTAAATTTAACCTGAAAATGTAACTTTTAAAATCATATTGTGATTTACATATGAAAGAAGTGAAACTGTCATGGTCATTCTAATAGATGAGACTTAACAAACAATCACATATAATTTCAGTTACATCACACTATAAACTTTTGCTACAAATTCTGCGTCTTACAATTGTGTACTCCACAACCACCTGATGAAGGAGCAGCGCTCAGAAAGCTAGTGCTTCCAAATAAACCTGTTGGACTATAACCCTGGTGTTGTGTGATTTTTAACTATGGACGAAACAACTAACTCAAACACCGAGGCAGCAATTCCACATTTCTCCAATAGGGGGCTTGACAGCACACCAACAGGAGTACATGGAGGATTTAATACAGTCACCCCAGAGAGAAAGGATTCAGACACTCTGTTTAGTGCGTTTTTGACAAATGCACTGATTCAGTGATCCAAGTGATGAAACAGCTCCTGACAGCCAGACAAGACAAGGTATAACTGTTTCTGATATATCAAAACTCAAATGGATCTCACTTCTTCCTGATAAAGGAGCAACAATCCAACAGCTCGTCCTTCCCAATAAACCTGTGAGCTCAACTCTCCTGCTCCGCAGATGCTGCCTGACCAGCTGAGAGTTTTCAGCGCCACACGTTTTGACTCTGATCTCCAACATCTGTGGTTCTCACTTTTTCCCCTATATAACCTGCTATTGTGTGATTTTCAACCCAGTCCAACACTGGCACCACCACATCACAACTGTATTCCTGTGCATGCTGATAAAATTCAAAGTTGGTTAAGTCCTTCAAATTTTCTGCACATTTGGATAGTCTCCAAATCAGTTCCCTACCTCCCCTTTGTTTTCACCATCATTTCTATTACCTACGTTTAAAGTGGTCTCTGTCCGACAGGTCAGCTCCATTTTCACTTTTATTTAAAATGATTGATCTCTTGCAGTCCTCTGCATAATCACTTGTCTCTGAAACATTGGTCTTCATGACCACTGTATCTCAGGTTCTTCTTCCTAACCACATCATGTTCAGGGCGTTTAAACATTCCTAACCCCTACCATGGGAAAGGTTGGAGCATAACAGGCCTCTGAACCCGACTTAACTTGGCACCTGGGATTCACATAATCATGTTTCATTAGTTGTAAAAAAATGTTGGGGAGGTTTAGGACATAGGCATCATGGGCACTTTTTTTTATTTCAAAGATATACTTTATTCATAAAATAATTTGATGGTCTGTACAGTTGGTCATGCCATACATATGTAAACATTTACATACAGAGATCAGAATTTATCATTTTTATATACAAGTCTATACGTTTTTCAATCATATGCCCATATATTTAGCTGAGGCATCAGCAGAGCCCAAATGATTGCGTGGTCCCCTGTTCTTCTTTAGGCAGGCAGATGTTACATGGTGGTCTTTCCCCACCGCGCCTTGGTGGCAGCTGCCCCAAGCTTCAGCGCGTCCCTCAACACGTAGTCCTGGACCTTGGAATGTGCCAATCTGCAACACTCAGTTGGGGTCAACTCCTTCAACTGGAAGATCAACAGGTTTCGGACCGCCCAGAGAGCGCCCTTCACCGAGTTGATGATCCTCCAGGCACAGTTGATGTTCGTCTCAGCGTGCGTCCCGGGTAACAGGCCGTAGAGCACGGAGTCCCGCGTCACAGCGCTGCTCGGGACGAACCTCGACAAACACCACTGCATTCCTCTCCAGACTTCTTCTGCGTAGGCACATTCCAGAAGGAGGTGTGTGACAGTCTCGTCCCCCCCGCAGCCGCTTCGAGGGCAGCGTGCAGAGCCCTTCTCACCACCAGCCAAGCCATGTCTTGGTGCTTGTTGGAAAGTTCTGGCGATGAGGCATTCTGCCAAATGGCTCAGGGAACCGCTCGGTAGGATCCGCCCTCTCCTTTTCCCGAAGGGTCTCAAGGACACTACGTGCTGACCACTTCCTGATGGACTTGTGGTCAAAGGTGTTTTTCTTCATAAACTTCTTCACGAAGGACAGGTGATACAGAACGGTCCAACTACTCGGAGCGTTCCGCGGCAGCGAGGCCAGGCCCATCCTTCGCAACACCGGGGACAGGTAGAACCTCAGTACGTAGTGACACTTGGTGTTTGCGTACCGGGGATCCATGCACAGCTTGATGCAGCCACACACAAAGGTGGCCATCAGGGTGAGGGTGGCATTGGGTGTATTTTTTTCCCGCGTTGCCCAGATCTTTGTACAGTGAGTCCCTTCGGGCCCGGTCCATCTTTGATCTCCATATAAACTGGAAGATGGCCCGGGTGACTGCAACGGCACAGGTTCTGGGAATAGGCCAGACTTGTGCCAAGTATAACAGCAATGACAGTGCCTCACACCTGATGACCAGGTTTTTTCCCACGATACAGAGCGACCGTAGCTTCCATCTGCCCAGTTTCTGCCTCACTTTGCTGATACGCTCCTCCCAAGATTTGGCGCATGCCCCAGCCCCCCCGAACCAAATATCCAGCACCTTCAGGTAGTCGGTCCTGACGGTGAAGGGGATCGAGGATTGGTCGGCCCAGTTCCCAAAGAGCATGGCCTCGCTCTTGCCTCGGTTTACCTTGGCCCCTGAGGCCCATTCGAACTGGTCACAAATGCACATGAGTCTGTGCACGGACAGCAGATCCGAGCAGGAAACGGCGACATCATCCATGTACAGGGAGGTCTTAACCTGCAGGCCCCAGCTGCCAGGAATAGTCACGCCTCTCAGGCTCGCATCCTTCCTGATGGACTCGGCAAATGGCTCTACGCAGCACACAAACAAGGCAGGAGAGAGAGGGCAGCCCTGCCTGACTCCAGATCTGACTGGGAAGCTATCTGATTCCCACCCATTGATTGAGACTGCACTGACAATGTTGGTGTAGAGCAGTCTGATCCAATTGCAGATTCCCTCCCCAAAGCCCATTTTGGAGAGAACATCTCTCATATACCTGTGTGATATCCTGTCAAAGGCTTTCTCCTGATCCAGGCTGATCAGGCAGGTGTCCAACCCTCTGTCCTGCACGTAGGCAATCGTATCCCTGAGGAGCGCGAGACTCTCAGTGATCTTCCTGCCCGGCACAGCACAGGTTTGGTCAGGGTGAATCATTGACCCCAGAGCAGACCTGACCCGGTTGGCGATTACATTTGACAGAATTTTGTAATCCGCATTCAACAGTGAGATTGGTCTCCAATTTTTGAGTTCCTCCCTCTCCCCCTTCCGCTTGTAGATGAGGGTGATGATGCCTTTCCTCATGGATTCACTCATGGTACCTGCCCGAAGCATACTGACATACACCTCCAGCAGGTCCTGGCCAATCAAGTCCCACAGAGCGGAATAGAGCTCGACCGGTAAGCCGTCGCTTCCGGGAGTTTTATTCTTTGCGAAGGACTCGAGGGCCTTGGTCAGCTCATCCAGAGATAGCGGCTGGTCCGGCCTCTCTCGTGTTCTGTCGTCTAAGACCTCCGTGATAGAGGACAGGAATGACTAGGAGGCTGCGCTGTCGGTCGACTTCGCGTCATACAGACTGGTATAGAAGGATTTACTGATCCTCATGATGTCAGCCTGAGATGACGTTATCGAGCCATCTTCTTCCTTCAGGCTGCTGAGCCCAGAGCTCTCTTTGTGCACCTTCTGGAAGGGCGGCACGGTGGCACAGTGGTTAGCACTGCTGCCTCACAGCGCCAGAGACCCGGGTTCAATTCCCGACTCAGGCAACTGACTGTGTGGAGTTTGCACATTCTCCCCGTGTCTGCGTGGGTTTCCTCCGGGTGCTCCGGTTTCCTCCCACAGTCCAAAGATGTGCGGGTCAGGTGAATTGGCCATGCTAAATTGCCCATAGTGTTAGGTTAAAGGGGTAAATGTAGGGGTATGGGTGGGTTGCGCTTCGGCGGGTCGGTGTGGACTTGTTGGGCCGAAGGGCCTGTTTCCACACTGTAAGTAATCTAATCTAATCTAATCTAAGAAACATGAGCACGTCTCGTCTTGCTCCACGAGCGGACCCTGGACCGGAAGATTATCTTGGAGGCCTCCGAGGCAAAGAGCGAGGCTTGCTGGCCCTTTACCTCCTGGAGGTCCTCCGTGACTTCGTCCCCCATCGTCTGCAGCAGGAGCAGGTTCTGCATACTTTCCTGGAGCTGGGACAGTTTTCCCCGCCTCTCTCTCGCCTCCTGAACACCTTTGAGGATGAAGAACTTCTTGATGTTCCTTTTTACTGATTCCCACCAGTCCGCTGGGGACTCAAAGAGGGGCTTCACGGTTCTCCAACCTGCATAGTCCCTCTTGAGCTCCTCAATGTTTCCCAGGGTCAACAGCTTTGTGTTCAGCTTCCACGTTCCCTTACCAGGCCGCTGCTCGTCCTGTAGGTGACAGTCGGCCAGCAGGAGGCAGTGGTCAGAGAAGAACACCGGCTTGACGTCAGTGGATCTGACCGAGAGCGTTCGGGACACAAACAGGTAATCTATCCTTGAGTGGATAGACCTGTCTGCCCGTGACCAGGTGTATCTACGCTGCGCTCCATCTGCAGGGGCGCTGAAGACGTCGTGCAGCTTGGCATCTTTTACCGTGTCCATCAGGGTTCTGGACGTGGCGTCCAGTTTACTGTCCCTCCTGCTGGATCGTCCATCTGCATCAATGATACAGTTGATGTCTCCGGCCAGAATGACTGGCCTGGACGTAGCCAGCAACAGTGGAAGCTGCTGCAGGACGGCCAACCGTTCACTCTTACCCACTGGGGCGTACACATTAATCAGTCTCAGGGGAGCATTTCTGTATATGACATCAGTAACGAGGACACACCTGTCCACCACCACCTTAACCTCTGAGATGGTGAAGTTGCCTCCTTGCAACAGGATACCCAGGCCGGAGGAGCGGTTATTATTGCCCCCCGACCAAACTGATGGCCCAAGAGCCCACAAGCTCAACCATCTCCTGTAGCTACTGAGGTGCGGTATCCCACACTCCTGCAGAAACAGGACATCAGCTTTAACGTTGGCTAGGAAGGCCAACTTTAGAAACATATCACGTAGAAGATTTAATGCTACGCACTTAATGCTGGCAACTTTAATCTCCGTTTTACAGTGTATAAAGTTACATTTGCTGATGGTCCTGTTTCTGGGGTGGCTATCTGCGTCCCCATGGTGAAGGCGAACTGTTGGACCCTTGAAGTGCTGAGGTAGCTGTCCAGCTCCTCGCTAGGGTAATTTGCCCGCTCTGGTGTCATCGGGCCGGGACCAGGTCCACACAGTCCAGTTCTGTGTCTGACAGCACGGCTGTCCGAGGGTCACTGCTCCCAGTTAACTTTAGGGGTGCTGAAGCCATCGTGCAGCTTGGCATCTTTGACCATTTCCATCAGGGCTCTGGACGTGACGTGACGTCTGGTTTATTGTCCCCCCCTGCCGGATCGTCCATCTACATCAATGATACAGTTGAAGTCTCTGACCAGCTATCCTTAGTAGCCACACACGCAGATGACAAGCAACATGAATTCGACTGGGACAACACTACTATTATCGGACAAGCCAAACAGAGAACAGCCAGGGAATTCCTAGAGGCATGGCACTCATCCACAGATTCAATCAATAAGCAAATCGACCTGGACCCAATATACCGACCACTGCAGCGGACAGCTGGAACTGACAACCGGAAGCGGCAGGTACAAACCACTACAAATGCCGGAGGAAACATCACAGAAGCGCTTCACAGGAGGCTCCCAAGCACTGAGGATGTCACCTAGACAGGGGACGAAACGTCTGCAACACAAATTCCCAGCTCGGTGAACAGAACCACAACAATGAGCATCCGAGCTACAAATCTTCTCAGACTTTGAGCCATGAGTTTATTTGGCAATTTTGCTAATGGGTAAAATATTTACAGGCCATATAATATAGGCTCAATTTTAAGATTCTCATTATGAAAATATTTATGATTTTCCTTTGATTTTATAACGTTTAAGGTGTAGCTTTGCTCTCTGAGCTGTAGGTTTGATATCCAGACGTTTCATTACCTGGCTAGGTAACATCATCAGTGGCGACCTGCAAGTGAAGCGGAGCTGTTGTCTCCTGCTTTCTATTTATATCTTTCTCCTGGATGGGGTTCCTGGAATTTGTGGTGATGTCATTTCCTGTTCGTTTTTGGAGGGGTTGATAGATGGCATCTAGATCTATGTGTTTGTTTATAGCGTTGTGGTTGGAGTGCCAGGCCTCTAGGAATTCTCTGGCATGTCTTTGCTTGGCCTGTCCCAGGATAGATGTGTTGTCCCAGTCGAAATGGTGGTTTTTTTCATCCATGTGTAGGGCTACGAGGGAGAGAGGGTCATGTCTTTTTGTGGCGAGCTGGTGTTCGTGTATCCTGGTGGCTAACTTTCTTCCTGTTTGTCCTACGTAGCATTTGTGGCAGTCCTTGCATGGAATTTTGTAGATGACGTTGACTTTGTCCATGGGTTGTACTGGGTCTTAAGTCTTTTAGTTTTTGTTTGAGTGTGTTGGTGGGTTTGTGTGCTACTAGGATTCAGAGGGGTCTTAGTAGTTTGGCTGTCATTTATGAAACTTCTTTGATGTATGGTAACGTGGTTAGGATTTCTGGTTGTGTTTGGTCTGCTTGTCATGGTTTGTTCTTGAGGAATCTGCGGACTGTATTTTTTTTTTTGAGTACCCGCTCTTCTTGAATACGTTGTATAGGTGGTTCTCCTCGGTTTTCTGAAGTTCGTCTGTGCTGCAGTGTGTGGTGGCTCGTTGGAATAGTGTTCTGATACAGCTTTGTTTGTGTGTGTTGGGTTGGTTGCTGGTGTAGTTAAGTTAACCTGAGCTACAAACCTTCACAAACCTTGCAAAACCCTACGGCGCAACACGCTACAATTTGCCCAATGGTGACAAAGGAATGCCAACCGAGAGTTCCACCCGCGAACAACTGTACTTCCTGCATGAATGTTTGAAAAAACAGGTCCTGTGAAAATGTCTCCAATACAAACCACCGATAAAAACACCTTAAGCCAGAAGTTTAACAGAACGAAACGCCCGCAGAATGCTCTGAGAACTAATCAATGATGCCCACCACAGACTCTGACAATACAACAGGGAAATTGCGCGCCCAAAAACGTTATTCAAGCAAGCAACAAATCAAGAATGGACAGACGCGGTAGAACGAGCCATAAACACCAAACAACGACAAACACAGATAGAAAAATCGGGACCTGAAGAAAAAAACTTGACAAACTCACAAACAAAGACAAAACCGATAATACAGGGGCATGGATAAAGAACTTATCAGACCGAACCCTATCAGACACAGAAAAAGCGGTACTAGTCAAAGGATTAAATTTCAATTACCGAGATGCTGACAAGAAGGATTTCCTAGCGGCATTAGAAACCACATTGAAGGAGGACAATCTCACGGAAGAATCGCAACAAACGATCAGACAGACAGTTGCACCTACTCTGAGCCGAAAGAGGGAAGGAAACAAACTGAACACACAAGAAAAGAAAGCCCTAGAAAACCTCAAAAAAGACAAAAACATCGTTATATTACCTGCAGACAAGGGTCGGCTCACAGTCATCCTGAACAGAAGGGACTACATAGAGAAAGCCAATGCACTACTCGCAGACACCAACACCTATCAACAGGTGGCGCTAGATCCGACCCCACAACTTGGAAACAAAATTACATATCTCCTAAAAAAATTACACAATTCCGGACAATTAAACAAGACGGAAGTCCAAAAAATGAAACCAGACGGGACCAACACCCCACGATTCTACGGACTACCAAACTCCATAAACCAGGAGCCCCCCTCAGACCCATAGTCTCACTACCCGGAACACCAACTTACAGACTGGCCAAAGAACTACACGCAAGACTGAAATACCTAGTAGAAGAGTCACAGCACTCCATCCATTCCACCCAGGAATTCCTAAAAATCATCAAAAACACCAAAATAGAGGAAGACGAAATAATGATCTCATTCGATCTAACAGCACTGTTCACCTCCATCAACATCAACCTGGCAAAGGAAACACTTACCACACTTTTAGAAGAGACCATCACACACAACCCAACCACCATCAATTACATTACCGACGAAAACATCATGAAGCTAGTGGGCCTGTGCCTCACCACCCACTTCACCTTCAACAACATAACCTACAAACAAACCAACAGCACACCCATGGGATCTCCGCTATCAGGATTCATAGCAGAAGCGGTAATGCAAAGACTAGAACAAACAGCCCTACCAACCATCAAACCAAAAATCTGGGTCTGCTACGTAGATGACACCTTTGTCATCACAAAACAAAACAAGATAGAAGAGACATTTAACATCATCAACAATACCCTCACAGGCATAAAGTTCACCAAGGAGGAAGAAACCGACAACAAACTCGCATTCCTGGACGTCACAGTCGAAAGAAAGGACAACTGAGAACTACAAACCTGCGTATACAGAAAACCGACAAACACTGACCAAATACTTAACTACACCAGCAACCATCCCAACACACACAAACAAAGGTGTATCAGAACACTATTCCAACGAGCCACCACACACTGCAGCACAGACAAACTTCGGAAAACAGAGGAGAACCACCTATACAACGTATTCAAGAAGAACGGATACTCAAAAAAATACAGTCCGCAGATTCCTCAAGAACAAACCATGACAAGCAGACCAAACACAGCCAGAAACCCTAACCACCTTACCATACAAAGAAGTTTCAGAAATGACAGCCAGACTAGTAAGACCTCTTGAAATCCTAGTAGTACACAAACCCACCAACACACTCAAACAAAAACTAACAAACTTAAAAGACCCAGTACAACCCATGGACAAAACCGATGTCATCTTCAAAATTCCATGCAAGGACTGCCACAAACACTACGTAGGACAAACAGGAAGAAAGTTAGCCACCAGGATACACGAACACCAGCTAGCCACAAAAAGACACGACCCTCTCTCCCTCGTAGCCCTATACACGGAGGAAGAAAACCCACCATTTCGACTGGGACAACACATCTATCCTGGGACAGGCCAAGCAAAGACATGCCAGAGAATTCCTAGAGGCCTGGCATTCCAACCACAACGCCATAAACAAACACATAGATCTAGATGCCATCTATCAACCCCTCAGAAAACGAACAGGAAATGACATCACCACAAACCCCAGGAACCCCATCCAGGAGAAAGATATAAATAGAAAGCAAGAGGCAACAGCTTCGCTTCACTTGGAGGTCGCCACTGATGTTACCTAGCCAGGTAATGAAACGTCTGGATATCAAACCTACAGCTCAGCGAGTAAACCTACACCCTAAACCTCAACCTGACTTACAAACCTTCACAAACCTTGCAAAAATTTTATAACGTTGTTTGGTTTTGCCATTTTATTTTTCTTATTTGATCAGTTGAGTGAATCTTAGCCACTGGTGCATGGACAATGTTTGATTTATTTGTATTATTAATGACTTTGTAACATGTGTGACTATTGTGTTTTCAACTTTTAACTCATTTTGTATTTACCCATTTCTCCAATACCTTACGTTAGTTTCTGATCCAGTTAAATGTAGCTTTCTCATGCCATCTGTAACAGTTTATTTGTTTAAGTAAGTACTGTGCTTTACTTGAGCTCGAATGCTCATCTACCCACCACAGGGACATTGATCTTTTATTATGTGATCCATCACACTTCACGTCCAGGATCAAGAGGACTGTAGCCAGACGGGTCACCCAAAATACTAAACTTATGATGGACAATAATAAACTTATCATGGACTTTCAAAAGGATGGACAATGATTAAAGCATGCTGGGGAATAAAACCCAGTAGTCCTCACTTTCTCATAGCTGCAGACTCTGCAATACATAACTAAAGTTGGACTTGAATGGGACAATGGAATATTGCCCTCTGGACATTCACTAGACAGAGGAGCCTAGCACCCTTATTTGGAGGAGGCAACATGCACCCAGCACCTACTGTAATGAACACCTAATGGCCACCCTGGCATCAATGTACCAACACCTGGTTGGGTCCGATTGATCTGGGTAATTGAACCTGATCAATCCATTGGCAGATCCTCAAGACCCTCCCAAAGGGGTGAAAAGACTCAGAAGGATAAGATTCACCACAAAAACCCCACTCAGGGCAGTAACTTGAGAATAATCACCACAAGAGAAGACACCTTTAAGACCATTGGAAGAAAGTGACAACATCACCATCACTTGGAGTCCGGCTAAGTTCTCGTGTGGTGGTATACGATCATAAAGTTAAACCATGAGATAGTGTGTAGTGTTTTTTTGTCAGTTCCTAGTATACTTTATTGTTCTAATGTTACTTGTGTTCAATAATCGAATCTTATTGTCTGTAAGAGTTAATTCACAGTTCTTTTGCTGAATAAGATTTTAAACAGTGTGGCAGGTACAATAGCAATTATGCAATTGGAAAGCAGCAGCACTGACATGATATCGAGCAAAAGGCAGGTCAAGGTGACCCTGAAAGCAGACACTGACAAAGATCCTCCACCCACCTTCCAGCTTCGTGATCGGAGGGAGCCGGGCATACCTGACACAGGCAGGGTAGACCAGAGTCTGTCGAACCTGTGGGAGGTCAGGCCACATTGCAGCCAAGTGCAAGATGACTGTGTGCAGGAACTGTAAAGAGGAGGGGCACCTGACCAGAGACTGCCAGCAATGCAAAGAACCACAACCTGTGGTGGGGGGAGCAGACCCTGTATAAGACATATCCAAGACCATAGGGTGGAGGGCACATCCTCAAATGGTGAGCAGTGGCAATGTGAACAGAGCACCCCCAAAACGACAGTAAGGGATCACCCTCCAGCAAGAAGGAAAAAAAACAAAGTGAGGATTCCACAGGAGGAGGGACAGAGAGAGAGGAGAGACAGGGAACCAGCACAGAAACCGACTCAACCTCCACCCAAGTATCCAGTCAATGGAGGAGGAGGGGGAGGAAACAAAGCACTTGGGGGAATTGGAAACCATTGAGAAACTACACAGGGCCCCCACAACAAAACGAGGGGCAGCTGCTCAATGGACACTTGAGGTCCTAGAGGGTCGTAATCTCTGGATTATTGCCCGAGCCACGTGCTAATTGGCATAGGAGATAAGAAGATTAGGGAAGTAAACATGTGGCTAAGAAATTGGTGTGGGAAAGAGGGATTCCATTCTTGGGACATAGGCATCAGTTTTAGAACCGGGTGGGATCTATAATGATGGGACGGTCTCCACCTAAACCGATCTGGAAGCAGTGTTCTGGTGAACAGGATAAATAGGGTGGTCACTAGGACCTTAAACTCGTGAGTTGGTGGGTGAAGAGGGAAAGGGAAAGCAATGGGGGTAAGGAGTCATGTAGAAAAATAAGCAACAGGTTAGCACTTGTGCATGGTTTAAGCTCGAGGCAGACTAGGAATGAAGCAAAAATGCTAGAGGTGATGGAAATCATGAGGATAAAAAATTTAGCATTAAGGTGCTTTACTTGAATGCTCGTAGTATTCGTAACAAAGTAGATGAATTAACAGCATAAATCATCAGTGGTAGGCATCACAGAGAGGTGGTTGCAGGGGGTCCAGGACTGGCAGTTATACATCCAAGGATATACAACTGATCAAAAAACCAGGCAGATTGGCAGAGGTGAGCTTGCCTTATTAGTTAAGAATGAAATTAAATCTATGGCACTGAATGACAGTCAGATGATGTGGAGCCTGTGTGGGTGGAGTTCAGGAACCACAAAGGCAAAAAAAACAGAATGGGAGTTATGTACTGTGGGGAAAGATCTGCCACCCTGCCTACCCAATGTAGGCCCACACAGAACATAGGAAAGCAAACTTGGCCAAACTATACCAGCAAACCCAGAATGCCTCAGCAGTGACCAAACAGGCTGACAAGTGAAACCAGACAGCACTCACAGACAAGGGAATACACTTCCCTAAACCCGCTATCAATACCTGGTAAACACAGCTGTCCCAAAGCCCCGAGGGCAGTCTCATAACACAGCAATACCAAAGCCACACAAAGGACAGGTCAGAAGGAGAGGCACCACCAAGGACATCGCTCCCAGGACACGAACAATGGAAACACCTCACCTGTTTCAAAAGAGACATGCTCCCCTACCAGTGAGTGCTGGAATCTCCTGATCCCATCAGGAACTCACTGATACTGTCAGATGTTACATTGTCGATACTATCAGGACATTCTTCCAAGAACGGCTTTACAATTATCACCATTGTAACAGGATTACTCCATTTCCAAGTACATTGTATCTTTCCCCATTTTAATTAACCTTATTGTCCAAGAATCCTCTAAAACCTGGCTTCACCCTCAGCTCGAGGAAGAGAACCCTTGAACTACCTGCACTGACTGTCAGTTCTGGGTCAGCCTCGTCAACTCCTCTTCCAGCGATATCACTTGTAATAAACAGCTTGTCAATTTCACCTGATCTGGTTTGTGTGGTCTCTGCTTCATTGGGCTAATTTCTCCGGCAAGTACAAACCTCCCAGCAGCAGTCAGGACCAGGGGCACAACATGTACCAGGAAATAGATAGGGCATGTCAGAAAGGCAAGGTCACGGTGATCACAGGGGACTTCAATATGCAGGTGGACTGGGTGAATAATGTTGTCAGTGGATCCAAAGAAAAGGAATTCATGGAATGTTTACAGGATGGCATTTTGGAACATCTTGTGATGGAGCCCACAAGGGAACAGGAAATTCTGGACTTAGTTCTATGTAACGAGCCAGACTTTATAAAAGATCTTAAAGTAAGGGGACACTTAGGAGGCAGCGATCATAATATGGCAGAGTTCAGTCTGCAGTTTGAAAGAGAGAAAGCAAAATTAGATATAATGGTGTTACAGTTAAATAAAGGTTATTACAGGGGCATGAGAGAGGATCTGACGAAAATCAACTGGATGCAGAGCCTAGTGGGGAAGACAGTAGAGCAACAATGGCAGGAGCTTCGAGGGGTAATTGAGGACACAGTACAGAGGTTCATCTCAAAGAAAAGAAAGATTATCCGGGGAGGGGTCAGACAGCCATGGCTGACAAAGGAAGTCAGGAAATGTGTGATAAAGAAAGAGAGAGCTTATAAAGTGGCCAAAGGCACTGGGAAATCAGAAGATTGGAATGGCTACAAAAAGAGAAATAAGGAAGGACAGGAACAAATATGAAGGTAAGCTATCCAGTAATATTAGAAACGATAGTAAAAGCTTCTTTCAATACATAAGAAATAAATGAGAGGTAAAATTAGAAATTGGGCTGCTCCAAATTGATGCAGGAAGACAAATGATGGAAGATAAGGAACTAGCTGAAGAACTTAATAAATATTTTGTGTCAGTCTTCACAGTGGAAGGGATGAGTAATATCCTAACAATGAAGGAAAGTCAAGGGGCAGAATAGAGTATGGTAGTCATTACAGAAGAGAAAGTGCTAGAAAAGCTAAAAGTTTTAAAAATTGATAGATCTCCTAGCCCAGATGGGCTGCATCCTAGAGGTCTGAGGGAGGTGGCTGAAGAAATAGCAGATGTGTTGGTTGTAATCTTTCAAAAATCACTGGAGTCAGGGAAAGTCCCAGATGATTGGAAAATCACTATTGTAACCCCCTTGTTAAAGAAGGGATCAAGACAAAAGGTGGAAAATTATAGGCCAATTAGCTTAACCTCGGTTGTTGGTAAAATTCTAGAATCCATCATTAAGGATGAGGTTTCTAAATTCTTGGAAATGCAGGGTCAGATTAGAATAAGTCAGCATGGATTTAGTAAGGGGAGGTCGTGCCTGACAAACCTGTTAGAATTCTTTGACGAGGTAACAAGTAGGTTAGACCAGGGGAACCCAGTGGATGTTATCGCCTAGACTTCCAAAAAGCCTTTGATAAGATGCCTCATGGGAGGCTGCTGAGTAAGGTGAGGGCCCATTGTGTTCGAGGCGAGCTACTGGCATGGATTGAGGATTGGCTGTCTGACAGGAGGCAGAGAGTTGGGATAAAAGGTTATTTTTCAGCATGGCAGCTGGTGACAAGTGATCTCCCACAGGGTTCAGTGTTGGGGCTGCACCTGTTCACTTTATATATTAATGATCTGGATCAAGGGTCAGGGGGCATTCTGGCAAAGTTCAGGAATGATACAAAGTTAAACCAACAGGCAGGTAGTTCTGAGGAGATGGGGAGGCTGTAGAAAGATTTAGACAGTTTAGGAGAGTGGTCCAGGAAATGGTTGATGAAATTCACTGTGAGCAAATGAGAGGTCTTTCACTTTGGGAAAAAGAACACTATTTTCTAAACGGTGAGAAAATTTATAAAGCCAGAGTACAGATCTGGGAGTGCTAGTCCAGGATTCTCTAAAGGTTGACTTGCAGGTTGAGTCTGTGGTTACGAAAGCAAATGTAATGATGTCATTTATCTCAAGGGAGTTGGAATGTAAAAGCAATGATGTGCTACTGAAACTTTATAAAGCTCTGGTTAGGCCCCATTTAGAATACTGTGTCCAGTTTTGGGTCCCACACCTCAGGAAGGCCATACTGGGACTGGAGCGTGTCCAGCGGAGTTTTTCACGGATGAATCTTACGATGAACGGCTGAGGATCCTGGGATTGTATTCATTACAGTTTAAAAGGTTGAGGGGAGATCTAATAGAAACTTACAAGATAATGCATGGCTTAGAAGGGGTGGACGCTGGAAAATTGTTTCCGTCAGATGGGGATACTTGGATCTGTGGGTACAGCCTTAGAATTAGAGGGGGTCAATTTAAAACTGAAATGATGAGACATTTCTTCAGCCAGAGAGTGGTGGGCCTGTGGAATTCAATGCCACGGAGTGCAGTGGAGGCCAGGACATTAAATGTCTTCAAGGCAGAGATTAATAAATTCTTAATCTCGTAAGAAATTAAGGGATACAGGTGGGGGGGTGGGGGGTGGGTGGGAGGAGTGCGGCTAAGTGGCTTTGAAATGCCTATCAGCCACGATTGAATGGCTGAATGGACTTGATGGGCCAAATGGTCTTACTTCCACTCCTGTCTTATGACCACACCTGCATCTCCTCTGATGAACAGGACTTATGGAGGGAGGACCATCAGCAGAAATGGAGAAACAAAACCAATCGGGGAGAAAGACAGGAGCACCCCTCATACCGAAAACACCAGACATCACCAGGGGCATGGCAAAACCCAACTCCTCAATGTTGGGAACCAAGGTGGGCCCTCCATACCACAGCTCTGGGCAAATAGTTGAAACGGCAAAGCCAGACATGAGATTCCATCAAACCAGACAGACAGTTTGATATATGGGATGAAGTTGGGTTAAGAATCGCAACATAGCTCCATTTCTGTTTTTCAGCAGCAGCATGAAGGGTGGGAGCTTGGATCAGGGGCCTGTCGGGAGCAGTGAGTCACTGATTTGACTCTCTAATCTGACATTGGAGAGTAGACGTTTCTGGGAAAGGAGGGACTTTTATTTATATCCCTCCAGCTTTATAAGTGAGTCTTTTCTAAACCCAAGACCCTACCTTTGTAGGGCCTCTCACCCAAACACCTTCTGACCTTAAAGACCAGGGGCACATCAGGTAAGCGTCTCTTCTTTTTTACTTTGTGATGAAGGGACTAGCAGGGATGGCAGTGTAGGGAGACAAATATTCCTCCTGCATGATGGAGGAGGTGAGGGACGCCATTAGTGTCCCAGCCAAGTAAATCTGCAGGAAGTGCACCCAACTCTCGCTCCTCCAAGACCGTGTTAGGGAACTGGACCGGGAGCTGGATGAACTTCGGATCATTCAGGAGGCAGAGTGTGTGATAGGTAAGAGTTACAGGGAAGTAGTTATTCCTAGGCACAAAGAAAGCTGGGTGACTGTTCGAAGGGGGATAAAAAAAGCAGTCAGTGGAGGGATCCCCTGTGGTTGTTCCCCTGAAAAACATGTATACAGTTTTGGATACTGTTGAGGGGGACGACTTACCAGGGGTATGCAGTGGGGTCCAGGTCTCTGTTGCACATTAGGGAAGGAGGGAAACGAGGAGAAGGTTAGTCATTGGGGACTCAATAGTTAAAGGATCAGATAGAAGGTTTGTTGGGAACGAACAAGACTCATGATTGGTGTGTTGCTCCCAGGTGCCAGGGTCCGTGTTGTCTCAGATCGTATCTTTGGGGTCCTGAAGGGAGAGGGTGACCAGCCTGTAATCGTTGTCCATATAAGGAATGCTACAACTCTAGTACGTCTGATGGATCAGATTTTGTCCAATGTGTACAGAAGAGTTTCATGGAACATAGAATAGTACAGCACAAAATAGGCCCTTTGGCCCACGATGTTGTGCCGAGGTTTAATCCTAATGTAATATATAACTCAACCTACACACCCCTCAACTCACTGCTATCCAGGTGCATGTCCAGTAGTCACTTAAATGTCCCCAACGACTCTGCTTCCACCACTACAACTCATTCCATGCATTCACAACTCTCTGCGTAAAGAATCCTCCTAATATCTTCAAACTCTGACTCTTCATACCAGTCAACCCTGTCCTGGGGAAAAGTCTCTGGCTATCGACTCTATCTATTCCTCTCATTATCTTGTACACCTCGATCAGGTCACCTCTCTTCCACCTTCTCTCCAGAGAGAAAAGTCCGAGCTTATTCAACCTTTCTTCGTACGGCAAGTCCTCCAGTCCAGGCAGCATCCTGGTAAACCTCCTTGCACCCTCTCCAAAGCCTCTGTATCTTTCCTATAGTAGGGCGACCAGAACTGGACACAATATTCCAAGTGTGGTCTCACCAGGGACTTGTAGAGCTGTAGCAAAACCTCGCGGCTCTTAAACGCGATCCCCCTGTTAATGAAAGCCAAAATACCATATGCTTTCTTAACAACCTATCCGCTTGGGTGGCAACATTGAGGGATCTATGTACTTGCACTCCCAGATCCCTCTGTTCCTCTACACTGTCAAGAATCCTATCCTTAATACTATATTCAGCATTTGAGTTTGACCTTGCAAAATGCATCACTTCGCATTTATCTAGGTTGAACTCCATCTGCCATTTCTCAGCCCAGCTCTGCATCCTGTCTATGTCGTGCTGCAGCCTGCAGTAGCCTTCTATACTATCGACGACACCTCCAACCTTTGTGTCATCTGAAAATTTACTAACCCATCCCTCAACCTCCTCATCCAAGTCATTACAAAAAAACTACAAAGAATGGAGGCCCAAGAACAGAGCCCAGTGGGACCCCACTCAGCATTGACCTCCAGGCAGAATACTTTCCATCTACAATCACTCTGCCTTCTGTCAGCTAGCCAATTCTGAATCCAGATAGCCAAGTCTCCCTGTATCCCATACTTACTGACTTTATGAATGAGCCTATCATGGGGAACCTTATCAAATGCCTTGCTGAAGTCCATATACACCGTCGTCGACTTGTCTTGACGCTTCCTCAAAGAACTCAATAAGATTTGTGAGGCATGACCTACCCCTCACAAAGCCATGCTGACTGCTTTAATCACACTATGCTTTGCCAAATCCTATTCCTCAGAATTCTTTCCAACACTTTGCTGACCACAGACGCAAGACTGACTGGTCTGTAATTGCCAGGGACTTCCCGATTACCTTTCTTGAAAACAAGAACAACATTCACCTCCTTTCAATTCTCTGGTACGACTCCTGTGGGGAGTGAGAAGGCAAATATCCTCGCCAGCGGCTTAGCAACCTTCCTCACTTCCCGGAGCAGCCTAGGATAAATCTGGTCTGGCCCTGGGGACTTATCAATCTTCATGTTTTCCAAAGTTGCCAGCACATCAACTTCATCAATCTTGATCTGGTCAAGACTGTATCCCAGCTCCTCTAAGTTTTCATTCATAACAAGATCCCTTTCCTTGGTGAAAACCAAAGCAAAAAAACTCATTTAGGGCTTCCCCTATCTGCTCAGACTCCACGCACAAGTTCCCTCCATTATCCCTGATTGGCCCTACAATCTCCTTGATCATTCTCTTATTCCTCACATATGAGCAAAAAAGGACAAGAGGGGTGGCCACACTGGATCTGGTGCCTGGTAATGAACAAGGCCAAGTGTTTGATTTAGTGGTAGATGAGCACTTTGGAGAGAATGACCATAATTCGGTTACGTTTAATTTAGAAAGGGATAGGTACATGCCACAGGGCAAGAGTATTAGATGGGGGAAGGACAATTATAATGTGATTAGGCAAGACTTATGACGAATAGAATGGGTAGCAAAATGCAGGGGATGCAGACAATCGAAATGTGGAGCTGGTTTAAGGAACAGATACCACATGTCCTTGATAGGTACATTCGTCAGGCGGGTAGGAAGTGATAAAGTAAGGGAACTATGGTTTACTATAGAAATTGCTTCTCTTGTTAAGCAGGAGGAGGCTTATGTGACGATGAGACGAGATGGTTCAGACGGGGCGATGGAGAGTCACAGATTAGCTAGGAAGGATTTAAAGGGGAGAGTTAAGAAGAGCAAAGAGAGGACACGAGTAGTCTTTAGCAAGTAGAATAAAGGAGAACCCTAAAGCTTTCTATAGGTATTTGAGGAATAAAAGGATGATTAGTGTAGGCATACGGCCAGTCAAGGACAGAAGTGGGAAGTTGAGTGTGGACCCTGTGGAGATTGGACAGGTGCTAAATTAATATTTCTCATGTGTTTTCATTCAGGAAAGGGAGAACATTGGAAAGAAGAATGAGATACGGAATACTAGAAAGGACAGAGGTCAATAAGGAAGAGATGTCATCAGTTCTAGGAGGTTTGAAAGGAGATACATCCCCTGGGCAGGATGGGATTTTTCCTAGGATTCTCTGGGAACCAGGAAGGTGGTGTTGGAGATTTTGACTTTGATCTTTGAGTCATCATTGTCTACAGCTGCAGGATTGGAGGATTGCAAATGTTGTGCCCTTGTTCAAGGAGGGCAGTAGAGATGACCCAGGTAATTATCGACCAGTGAGGCTTGTGTCTGTTGAAAGAAGAGTTTTGGAAAGATTATAAGAGATAGGATTGATAATCATCTAGCAAGCAACATTTTGATTGTAGGTAGTCAACATGGTTTCATCAAGGGCAGACCAGGCCTCACAAATCTCAGTTTTTTGAGAAGGTGACCAAGCATGTAGATGAGGGGAGGGCAGTTGATGTGCTGTTCATGGACTTCAGTAAAGTCTTCGATAAGGTTCCACATGATAGGTTGTTGGAGAAAATGCAGAGGTATGGGACTGAGGGTGATTTAGCAATTTGGATTAGAAACAGTCTTTCTGAAAGAAGGCAGCGAATGGTGGTTGATGGAAAATATTCATCCTGGAATCCAGTTACCAGTGGTGTGCCACAAGGATCTGTTTTGGGACCACTGCTGTTTGTCATTTTTATCAATGACTTAGACGCAGGCATAGGTGGATGGATTAGTAAGTTTGCAGATGACACTAAAGTCGGTGGAGTAGTGGTCAGTGTGGAAGAATGTTACAGGTTGCAGGGGGACTTGGATAAACTGCAGAATTGGGCAAATGGAGTTCAGTGCAGATAAATGTGATGGTACAGATGGTACAGAATGTACCATTCTTAGATGTGATGGTACAGAGAACACCTAATGGAAAATTCACCACAAAGGTATACAGGAAAGCCACACACACAGACCAAGTCCTGAGCTACGAAAGCAACCACCCCAACACACACAAAAGAAGTTGCATCAAGACACTGTTCAAAAGGGCTACAAGACACTGCAGTACACCAGAACTGCAAAAAGATGAAGAACACCTATACAATATATTCGCCAAAAACGGATACCCCCGCAATTTCATCAACAGATGCCTAAGGGAAAGACAACGGAACGAGGACATGCCGCAACCCAAAGGACTAGCCACACTACCATACATCAAGAGCATTTCCGAACTGACAGCCAGACTACTGCGACCACTAGGACTCAACAGCACACAAACCAACAGCCACTCTCAGACAACAACTCACCAGAACGCAGGACCCGATACCCAGCATGAGCAAAACCAACGTAGTTTACAAAATCCCATGCAAGGACTGCACAAATCACTACATAGGACAAACAGGAAGACAGCTAACGATCCGCATCCATGAACACCAACTAGCCACGATATGACACGACCAGCTATCCTTAGTAGCCACACTCGCAGATGATAAGCAACATGAATTCGACTGGGACAACACTGCTATTATAGGATAAGCCAAACAGAACAGCCAGGGAATTCCTAGAGGCATTGCACTCATCCACAGATTCAATCAATAAGCACATCGACCTGGACCCAATATACCGACCACTGCAGCGGACAGCTGGAACTGACAACCGGAAGCGGCAGATACAAATCACTATAAATGCCGGAGGAAACATCACAGAAGCGCTTCACAGGACTGAGGGTGTCACCTAGACAGGGGACAAAATGTCTGCAACACAAATTCCCAGCTCGGCGAACAGAACCACAATAGATAAATGTGAGGTGATGCACTTTGGGAAGGATAACAGGAGGCAGAGTACTGGGTCAATGGAAAGATTCTTGGTAGTGTGGATGTGCAGAGGGAGTTTGGTTTCCATGTACATAGATCCCTGAAAGTTGCCACCCAGGTGGATAGTGCTGTTAAGAAGACATACAGTGTGTTAGGTTTTATTCGTAGAGGGATTGAGTTCCGGAGCTATAATATCATGCTGCAACTATACAAAATGCTAGTACTGCCGCACTTGGAATATTGTGTACAGTTCTAGTCGCCCCCATTACAGGGAGGATATGAAAGCATTGGAAAATATGCAGAGGAGATTTACCAGGATACCGCTTGGTCTGGAGGAAAGGTCTTATGAGGAAAGGCTGAGATACTTGGGTCTGTTCATATTGGAGAGAAGGAGGCTCGGAGGCGATTTGATAGAGACATACAAGATGATCAGAGGATTAGATAGGGTGGGCAGTGAAAGTCTTTTTCCTAGGATGATGACGTCAGCTTGTATGACGGGAACATAGCTACAAATTGAGGGGTGATAAATTTAAGACAGGTTCTTTAAGGGGTGGAATGCCCTGCCTGTCAATGTAGTTATCTCAGCCACTTTAGGGAGATTTAAACAATCCTTGGATAAGCACATGGATGATGATGGGATAGTGTTTGGGATGGGCTTAGGTTAGTTCACAGGTTGGCGCAACATTGAGGGCTGAAGGGCCTGTTCTGCACTGTATTGTTCTATGACCCATGTCCACAGCTACCAGACCCCCTGAAACTGTCTACGATTAGGGACTGGTTGCTAATTGTTCTCCCTTCGATTTCATTTTTCTCTTGATCAATCTGGAATTCACACCATTGTACTGTACCCTGATTAAAAACTGCCCGCACTGACTGCTCGTGGAAGAGAACCCTTGATCTACCTGCACAGACTGTCAGTTCTGGGTCAGCCTCGTCAATTTCTCTTCCAGCAATATCACTTATTATACAGTTTGTCAATTTCACCTAATCCACACTGTATGGTCTCTGGTCAATTGGGTAATTTCTCCAACACTATTAGCTTTTATTGGTAGAGGGATTGAGTTTTGCAAACATGAGATCGTGATGCACCTGTACAGAACTCTGGTGGGGCCATGTTTGGAGCATTGCATTTAGTTTTGGTCACCACATTATTGGAAGGACATGGAAGCTTTGGAAAGGGTTCAGAGGCGATTTACTAGGATGTTGCCTCGTTTTGGGGGTGGGGGGAAGATCTTACGAGGAAAGGCTGAGGGACTGCAGGCTGTTTTCAGTAGAGAGAAGGTTGAGAGGTGACTTGAGACATAGATAATCAGAGGTTTAGATAGTTTGGAAAGTGAAAGCCTTTTTCCTCAGATGGAAATGACTAGCAGAAGGAGATATAGCTTTAAATTGAGGGGTGATAGATATAGATACTGATGTCAGAGGTAGTTTCTTTACTCAGAAAGTAGTAGGGGCATGGAATACCCTGCCTGCAACAATAGTAGACTCAACGACGTTAAGGGCATTTAAACAGTTATTGGATAGGCATATGGATGAGAATGGAATACTGTAGGTTAGATGGGCTTCAGATTGGCTCAACAGGTCGGTGCAACAGCGATGGCTAAAGAGCCTGTACTGCGCTGTAATGTAACTTAGAACATAGAACATGTACAGTGTGTGATAAGGTGTTAATTAAGGTGGAAAAAGCATTAAATTTGTGGGTTGAAAATATGCAAAGGAAAACATATGTCTATTGATAGTAATGTGTTACAGCAAAGGCCTTAAGCCTATATGAAGACTTTAAAGAAAGAGTCCACTGAAGAGAAGGACACCAAGCCATTTACAACAAGTAAGGGATGGTTGCATTGATTCAGGAATAGGCATCATTTGAAAAATATAAAAATTGTGGGAGAGGCTGCATCTGCTAAAGAAGCTGGTGCCATGTTTCTGGAGCAATTGAAGAAGTTGATCGAGGAGGAAGGCTACCATCTCAAAACAAGTCTTCAATTGCGATGAAACTGAATTGTTTTGGAAAAAGATGCCCAACACAATATACATTCACAAAGTGCAAAGCAGGTGCCAGGGTTCAAAGTCTGGAAGGACAGATTAACTCTGGTACTATGTAGCCAAGCTGCAGGGCATATGATCAAGCCCAGCGTAGTGTACCAAGTGAAGAATCCTCACATCCTCAAGAATACAAACTAAAACTATCTATCCACAACCAGATGGAGAAACATTTAATCAATAGCTTTGTTTTGACTTGTGAACTTCACAAGAATTATGAGAATTATGTAGAAACATTGCAATGTGTGGGAACTTGAAACATATATGCATAACTATGTTGTAAGGGCTATAAAAGATAGCATTTTGCTCAAAATCAGCTCCATCAGTCCATCCAGAGATATCTTGATTGATACGCTGGACCATGGACTATTGATCTCTAGCTGACTTAATCAAAATAAAAAGTGTTTGTTGAAATTGAAAATTGTGTAGTCCAAGACTTTGAGTCAACATGTGGACATTGCCAAATTTCTCCAAAATGTTTTGGAAGGCAATGTCCATTTTTCATTTTTTAAAATGAAAAAAAAATCATGGATCACGATCCTACAATGGCACAGCATTAAAGTTACCTGTTTGATTGAGGGTCGAAGGGCCTGTTCCTAGGCTGTAAATTTTCTTTGCTCTTTTCTTTGTTCTATCACCAAAGTATTAAAATTTCTCCAGTACAGTTTGAGCTGGAAAAGAAACTCCAACTTCCTTTCATGGTTTTCAAACAAATCATATCCACTATTGACAATCCCCAACCATTATCTGCTGCTTCTCCAGCTTTGCCATTTGAGGTAGACAAGGAGGAGGCTGGAAGATCACAGCAAGCCAGGCAGCATCAGGAGGTGGAGAAGTTAATGTTTCAGGTGTAACCCTTCTTCAGGTTAAGAGGTTAAAATCTTTGAGATGGCGACCAACCAACCCAACCACCCTGTGGCTCAACACTTCAACTCACCCTCCCACTCCACCAAGGATATGCAGGTCTTTGGACTCCTCCATCGCCAGACCACAACAACACGACGGTTGGAGGAAGAGCGCCTCATCTTCCGCATAGGAACCCTCCAGCCACAAGGGATGAACTAGGATTTCACCAGTTTCCTCATTTCCCCTCCACCCACCTTGTCTCAGTCAAATCCATCGAACTCAGCACCGCCTTCCTAACCTGCAATCTTCTTCCTGACCTCTCCGCCCCCACTCCAGTCTGACCTATCACCCTCACCTTGACCTCTTTCCACCTATCGCATTTCCAACGCCCCTCCCCCAAGTCCCTCCTCTCTACCTTTTATCTTAGCCTGCTGGACACACTTTCCTCATTCCTGAAGAAGGGCTTATGCCCGAAACGTCGATTCTCCTGTTCCCTGGATGCTGCCTGACCTGCTGCGCTGTTTCAGCAACACATTTTCAGCTCAGGTTAAGAGGTGCCAGGATCAGCCGAAGCAGATGATCCTCCTTCTGACAACTTCTCATCACAAGGTCAATAGCCTAGCAACGTCACAACATCTACACCATGACCTCACTTCATCTCATTGTAAGCAACAGTAAAGAACAGAGAAGATGAGGAGTACCCACAAAAGGCTAAAATGTTAAGAAATAAATGTTGAAAAGTCATTTAAAAATGTATTTAAACCATGCGTACAAGCCTTTTTTCATGTTCATCGCCCCTTGAGGGTTAAGCAAAAACGTCAGAATCCCGACTGCCAAAGAGCGGAGTAAAGTAATCCACAGCCTGCCCACTGGGAAGGCGCCAGGATTGGATGGCATTCCATCAGAGGCCAGAGGCCATCAAGTGTGCAAAGGGTGTCCTGTTAAACCACCTACAGGAACTACTGCGCCAGTGGTGGAAACAGGGAGCAATGCTGTAAGACATGAGAGACTAACATTGTCACCCTATATAAGAATAAAGGGGATAGAAGCGACTGTAACAACTACAGGGGAATCTCTTTGCTGAGCATCGTTGGGAAGGTATTCGCCCGCATGGTCCTGAACAGACTGCAGAAAATCACCAAAAGGGGATATCCAGAGTCTCAGTGCGGTTTCAGGTCAGAACGCTCTACAATAGACAGCTACAATGAGAAATGCACAGAGCAAAGACAACCACTCTACGTTGCCTTCATTGACCTCACGAAAGCCTTCGACCTTGTGAGCAGAGACTGCCTGTTCAAAATCCTCACCAGGATTGGTTGTCCCTGAGGCTCCTCAGGATAGTTCAGTCATTCCACACAGACATGAAGGGCAGCGTTCAGTTTGACAGCTCTTCAACATTTGCAGCGGTGTGAGGCAGGGTTGTGTGCTCGCTCCCACCCTGTCTGGCATCTTCTTCGCAGACATGCTGAAGCACGCCTTTGGAACATCAACTGATGGTGTCTACCTCCACACCAGATCATTTGGGAGGCTGTTCAGTCTGTCCCGGCTGAGGGAGAAAACCAAGGTTCATGAAGTACTCATGTTGTTTACAGACGACACGGCACTAGCAACACACTGAAGAACAACTGAAACACCTCATGGACAGCTTCTCAAGAACTTACCAGGACTTCAGCTTGACCATCAGCCTGAAGACCAACATGTTGTTTCAAAGCATTGAGCACCCCCCGAGCCATTACCATTAACAGCTACGAGCTTTGCTCCACCATCATGGACAGATGGAGCGGATGAGCAGCCTCAACATTCATCAGGCTGACAGAGTGAGAGAACAGAAAGCTGATGATGCACACCAAGGTTGCAGTCTACAAGGCCTGCACCCTCAGCACGCAGCTGTACGGCAGCAAGACTTGGAGCCTCTACTCCAGACAGGAACAACATCTCAACGCCTTCAACCTTCACAGCCTGAGACGCATCCTGGACATCAAGTGGATTGACTGAGTCACCAACAATGAGGTTCTGGCCCGTACCCAGATACCCAGCCTCTTCATCCTGCTCCAACAAAGCTTTGTTTGGTGAGCAAGCAGAACATTTTTCACTATACCTCTGTACATGTGACAGGAGTAAATCAAATCAAAAAGGAACACCTTAGAAACATAGCCAACTGGAGGCCTTGTACAAAATCGGTCCCAGTGTACTTTGGTTATTCACTAATATTATGGCAAAAAGGCTTCATTCTCATCAGTATTAATCTCAGACAGAACAGGTTTGCAGCAGTGATCCCAGGTTGGAATGAAAACAGCAATCCTGGTGATCATCCATGGTGCCAAAAGAAACAAATGGATCTCACAGCTGTATCTATGGACATGGTGCAAACATTCAACACAATAGGACAGAGAATGTTAACTAGGGCACTTCAATAGGTACACTTAAAAATAAACCTATAAAACAGTATGATTATTGAAGGAAACTATTTAAAAATCAATCCAAGAATAATCAGAGGGGAGGAAGGAAGGGGGATTCACCATCTCCTATTCTAGTTCAGAGCAGCTGCTGTTTTGGAGGCACTTTCTCGAGGAAGTGGGGCAGGAGTAACACTGTTGCTAGATGATGGAAGAATAAACCGCTCCGCTAAGTGATTCACGCACTGGGATGAGGAGGAACCTTTAGATTAACCAGACATTTTGCAAGAAAACTGGAATTTCCATCAACATCTCAAAAACCAAACAGAGTTCATATTATTTATAAAGATTAAGACTTTCCTATATAAAAAATACTTTGAAGAATGCTAGAAACTTAGGGGGGACAAGATCAAATCTGACCACAAGTAACTGACTTAATCTAAAAAGCTAAAACCTAAAAATGGTTATAAAATTGAAAGTACCCGGATGCATAATGTTAGAACTGCCATGGTATTCATTTCCAATTTGGGATATCTGACCAAAGTAATGCTGACCTGTGTTCCTGTGGGATACCACACCTCCACAGCCACAGAAAATGATGATCCACAGGTAACTGATTTGATCAGGAGGCAATGATAGCCAGTCCTTTGGCCTGAGTATTCCATTGTAGGCAGACCCCTTTCACTTCAGTTAAACAGGAAGTGGGAAGTCTGATATTTCAAAAACTTAAGCAAGTCTCATTCTCTGCCTCGTCAGCCTCCAAGGTGTGATCGATGAAGCATGGGAGAGATACTTGCGTTTCTAACTTCACTTGGCAGTGGGTTTCTCAGCCAGTTCAGAAAATTTAAGAATCACATTGCTGTGCGTCTGGAATCACATGTGGGCCAGGTGAGGATGACAAATTTCCTGACCCAGAAATGGACGTTTGTAAGTTGCACCATTACAAAAATCATCTTTATATTCCAGCTTCATTGAAATTAATTTAAATTCATAGCAGGTCCAACACCTTCAATGAGAAATGTTCATCCTGGTTCAGTTACTACTGGCATACCGCAAGGATCTGTTTTGAGGCCACTGCTGCTTGTCATTTATAAAAGTGACTATGAGGGCTTGGAAGGATGGTTTAGTAAATTTGTAGATGACATGAAGGTCGTTAGAGTTGTGGGTGGTGAAGAAGGATGTTGTAGGTTACAGAGAGACATAGATAAGATGCAGAGCTGGGCTGAGAAGTAGCAAATGGAGTTTAATGTGGAAAAGTGTGTGGTGATTCACTCTGGAAGGAGTAACAGGAATGCAGAGTACTAGGTTAAAGGTAAGATTCTTGGCAGTGTAGATGAGCAGAGAGATCTGTGTCCATGTGCAGAGAGATCTGTGTCCATGTACATAGATCCCTGAAAGTTCCACCCAGATTGATAAGGTTGTGAAGAAGGCATACGGTGTGTTAGCTTTTATTGGTACAGAGATTGAGTTTCAGAGCCATGAGGTCATGCTGCAGCTATCCAAAACTCTGCAATGGCTGCACTTGGAGTTTTGCATGCAGTTCTGGACACCGCATTGTAGGAAGGATGTGGAAGATTTGGAAAGGATTCAGGGATTTATTAGGATGTTGCCTGGTATGCGGGAGGTTGGTCTTATGAAGGAAGGGTGAAGGACTTGAGGCTGTTTTAATTCGAGTGAAGATTGAGAGGTGACTTCATTGAGGCATACAAGATAATCAGAGGGTCAGATAGGGTGGACAGGGAGAGCCTTCTTCCTCAGATGTGATAGCTAGCACGAGGGGACAATCGTTTTAAACTGAAGGGTGATAGATATAGGACAGATGTCAGAGGTAGTTTCTTTACTCAGAGGTAGGGATGTGGAACATACTGCCTGCAACAGTAGTAGACTTGGTCAACTTTAAGGGCATTTAAACGGTCATTGGATAAACACGAATGAAAATGGAATAATGTAGGATAGATAGGTTTCAGATTGGTTCCACAGGTTGGCGCAACATCGAGGGCGTAGATAGCCGGGAGAATTTGTGAGCAGGGTGGGAGACCCATAGTGATAGGGTCAAGGAGTGTTGAGTAATAGGCCACTGTCTATTCCTGTGGGTTTGGGGTTAAAACAGCAGTTGTATAGTCCGCTAGAATATAGTTACAAAACTGTTGCAGCTAACGGCCCAAGGAGATAGAAGTAGAATCTAATCAAGATAAGGAGAAGTCACATAGGGGCAGTCAGGTCACAAGTTAGGCAGAGAACTAGGGTGATTGGGCAATGTAGGAGAAAGGAGAGGTGACCTCACGCAGCTCAAAGGTATAACTGTATACTTGTTTCAATGCTCATTGCTTATTTGCTTTAGCATTTGACACCCTTTCTTGCAAGATCGTAAAATAAATTGTCTTGTTTCCAATTTTGGTGGTCATGGCTAATTTTGTTTCTAACAGATTTGGGGGCTCGTCTGGGATCCCAAGCTCCGGTCGCTCGGCATTCCTGGAGAAACGGAGAAGGTGCACCTCGCTGATTTCAGCGATCTCTAGTTTCCCCTTGTTGCTGCAGTGGCTTTGGGAGAGCGTGATCTCGATGGAAAGACCCTGGAAACAAGGCGGGAAGATGCGGCGGATTTGGTCAGGTAACTCTTGTGCACAAGACCCAGGTAAGGAAAGGTCTCTCGAGATATATCCGGGCGACCGGGGACTTGCAACAGTAGCTGTTGTGGGAATTGCCGTGCAGGTAACAGCTGAATTGACACAACCAGGTGACTCTGTGCACAGACCAAGGTAAGAAAAGGACCTTTAAGTATTGCCTTGGTGGTCGGGGAAGTATGAGAAGTACGGGGAATTGGCGATGTCTAAAAATAACATAATTGGCCAGATTGATTGGATGGGAAAGGGTGTCAACCTGGTTCTAGCAGCCAGCCTTCGACTGGTTAAGAAGGGAAATCCCCCACCCGTAGGTCAGAAACCTGAAGTGGATGTGGAAAAAGGTAACACCGGACCTCAAAAAGATCAATTAAATTCAAAAAAATGGGAGGCAAGGGAAGTTGTCTCTATAAAGATCGATCTACAGATAATGTTAAACTTGGAGAAATTCTGTCCGACAGTCCCTTGGGGAAAATGTTGGGAATATAATTCCCAGACGCGGGGGAAAGATAAAGTTATAATGATAAGGTATTGTTTTGTCTGGACACAAGAAAGTATTAAGAAACCTGATATCCTTTGGCCCAAATATGGGTCCAATGAAGATTGGCTGTGCCAAGACTTAAATATATATGTTAATAGCAAAGAGAAACAAAGCCGACAAGAGGCTGATTATGCAGCGGTTGGATAGGGAGCCAAAATATGTTTGTCTTAAAAAAGAAAGGGAGGAAAAGGATGAAAAACCCAAAACTCCCCGTTGGGACCCTTTGTCAAATTTACCTCCCCCTTATTACAATAGAAATGACGGTCCGCCATCCCCTGGCGACATTCGACCATCGCCCCAGCCCTCTGCACCCCCAGCAGAGGAACCCCCAGAAGAGGAATCTGAAAAAGGCCCAGAAGAGGACTCCACTGTGAGTCAGGTTAAGACACGATCAGCAGTAAGGAGAGAAGAAAGGGAACAAGGCGGGGCAACACAAGTATATCCTTTCAGAGAGGTCCCCATTGGAAACGGCAAAATTGGATATGTTAATGCACCGCTGACCAGTGGGGAGGTCAGAGCCTTTAAAAAGGAAATAAAAAATCTAATTGAGGATCCCGTGGGATTGGGGGAGCAGTTAGACCAGTTTTTGGGGCCAAATCGGTATACCTGGGGGGAAATGATGGCAATATTGGGGACGTTATTCTAAGGAGAAGAAAGGGGTATGATCAGAAGGGCCGCCCTGAGGGAATGGGAAAAGAGATACCCTCCGGGTGAAGAAGTAACTCCGGCTGAACAAAAATTCCCTAATACAGATCCCCGATGGGAGGGCATGAATGCACATGATAGGGGAAGCACGAGAGACTTTTGGGAAATGGTGATCTTGGGAATTAAGGAAGCAGTGCCAAGATCACAAAACTTTGTCAAGGTTTTTGAAGAAAGGCAGCAGAAAGACGAGACCCCTTCAGCGTTTCTTCAAAGGCTCAAAGAAGCCACAAGGAAATATTCGGGAATGAATTCTGATGACCTGGTGGCGCAAGGACTTTTGAAGGTCCAGTTTGTGACAAAGTCATGGCCGGACATACAAAAGAAATTGCAGAAAATAGATGGATGGAGTAAAAAACAGATGGAAGAGTTATGTGAGGCACAGGAAGTGTATGTGAAGAGAGAGGACGAGAAGCAGAAGCAGAAAGCTAAAATGTTGGTGGCGGCAGTAGATGAAATAACAAAGAGGAGATTAGGATCGGGAGATAATAGAAAGGATAAGGATAGAGGAGGACATGAAAGACAAAGGTCGGACATCCGGGGAAGGAGGCAACAGGCGGGATATTACCATTGTGGAAAAGTGGGGCATTTTAAATGAGAACGCCCTGGACTAATGCGGGAAAGGGAAACTGTTTCCCTAATGACATTTGATGAGGAATAGGGGAGTCAGGGGTTCCTTCCTCCTGAAACCCACCAGGAACCCTTGATAAATCTAAAGGTGGGACCTGAAGGGGAGGAGGCAGTGTTTTTGGTGGACATGGAAGCAGAACGGTCATCCCTAAGTTTTAGACCTACCGGTGTTAAATTGACCAATAAGAATCTCAGGGTTTCTGGAGTAAAAGGTGAAGAATCCTTGGTGCCTATTTTTGAGCCAACGCTAATTAGAGTAAATAATGAGGAAGTGACAGGACAATTATTGTATATTCCCGACATTGGAAGTAATCTATTAGATCGGGATTTGATTATCTTGTTAGGCTTAAAAATTGGGGTGGAAACTAGTGCAATGACAGTAAAGATGGCCATGTTAACACCTAGCGATGAAAAACAAATCAGCCCTGATGTATGGGCAAGGCCAGGTAATACAGGGCATCTAACTATTACTCCGACGGTAATTACGTTGATTCAAGAGAATAAGACAGTTTGGGTTAGACAATATCCCATATCACTGGAAGGTCGTAAAGGTCTGCAACCAACTATAGATTCTTTATTAAAAACCGGATTGTTAGAACCCTGTATGTCACCCTTTAATACCCAAATACTGCCTGTCCGCAAACCAGACGGAACCTATCGATTAATGCAGGATCTCAGACCATTGAACCGATTGGTTCGAACATGATACCTGGTAGTCCCCAATCCGTACACTTTGCTAGGCAAGATACCGTGTGACCACCGCTGGTTTAGTGTAATAGATTTAAAGGAGCCTGCCATCTGGCTCCAGAAAGCCGTGACATGTTTGCCTTCGAGTGGAAAAACCCATACTGGTAGAAAGCAACAATTCCGTTGGACGGTACTTCCCCAGGGTTTCACAGAATCACCTAATCTATTCGGGCAAACACTAGAACAGGTTCTGGAACAACTTGAGATGCCTAAAGGGACGTCACTGTTACAATATGTGGACATCCTACTTGTGTCAGGACGAAAGAGAGATGACGTGAGCTTGGCCACCAATAGGCTGTTAAATTTCCAAGGGCAACAAGGTTTAAGAGTATCTAGGAATAAATTGCAATATGTAGAGAAGGTAGTGAAATATTTAGGGCACCTTGTTCGTGAGGGTACTAGGCGAATTAACCCTGAGAGAATTAAAGGAATAGTAGAACTACCCCTCCCAACCACTAAACAAGAATTACGGAAGTTCTTGGAGCTAGTGGGCTATTGTAGATTATGGATAGAAGCATATGCCCAGAAAACGAAGCGGTTAAAATATAAATTGACAGAATCTGAAAGACTACACTGGACAGAAGAGGAAAAGGAAGGGTTACATGAGTTAAAGCTCTGGTGCTGGCCCTTCCTTCCCACGAGAAACCATTTCACCTTTTTGTGACAGTAAATGATGGAGCAGCCTTAGGAGTGTTAACCCAGAAGGGAGGGGGAAGGAGGCAGCCCATAGCCTTCCTGTCCAAGATCTTGGATCCTGTCTCGAGAGGATGGCCTGAATGTATACAGGAGAAAGTGAGGACTGCAGATGCTGGAGATCAGAGCTTAAAAATGTGTTGCTGGAAAAGCACAGCAGGTCAGGCAGCATCCAAGGAACAGGAGAATAGATGTTTCAGGCATGAGCCCTTCTTCAGGAATGAGAAAATGTGTCCAGCAGGCTAAGATAAAAGGTAGGGAGGAGAGACTTGGGGGAGGGGCTTTGGAAATGCGATAGGTGGAAGGAGGTCAAGGTGAGGGTGATAGGTCGGAGTGGGGGTAGGGGTGGAGCGGTCAGGAAGAAGATTGCAGGTTAGGAAGGCGGTGCTGAGTTCGAGGGTTGGGACTGAGACAAGGTAGGGGGAGGGGAAATAAGGAAACTGGAGAAATCTGAGTTCATCCCTTGTGGTTGGAGGGTTCCCAGGCAGAAGATGAGGCGCTCTTCCTCCAGCCGTCGTGTTGCTATGGTCTGGCGATGGAGGAGTCCAAGGACCGGCATGTCCTTGGTGGAGTGGGAGGGGGAGTTGAAGTGTTGAGCCACGGGGTAGTTAGGTTGGTTGGTCCAGGTGTCCCAGAGGTGTTCTCTGAAACGTTCCACAAGTAGGCTGCCTGTCTCCCCAATATAGAGGAGGACACATCGGGTGCAGCGGATGCAGTAAATGATGTGTGTGGAGGTGCAGGTGAATTTGTGGCGGATATGGAAGGATCCCTTGGGGCCTTGGAGGGAAGGGGGGAGGTGTGAGCGCAAGTTTTGCACTTCTTGCGGTTGCAGGGGAAGGTGCCGCGAGTGGAGGTTGGGTTGGTGGGGGTGTGGACCTGACGAGGGAGTCACGGAGGGAGTGGTCTTTTCGGAATGCTGATAGGGGAGGGGAGGGAAATATATCCCTGGTGGTGGGGTCCGTTTGGAGGTGGCGGAAATGACGATGGATGATACAATGTATATGGAGTTTGGTGGGGTGGTAGGTGAGGACCAGTGGGGTTCTGTCCTGGTGGCGATTGGAGGGGTGGAGCTCAAGGACAGAGGAGCGGGAAGTGGAGGAGATGCGGTGGAGGGCATCGTTGATCACGTCTGGGGGGAAATTACGGTGTTTGAAGAAGGAGACCATCTGGGTTGTACGGTATTGGAACTGGTCCTCCAGGGACCAGATGCGGCGGAGACGAAGGAATTGGGAATATGGGGTGGCATTTTTACAGGGGGCAGGGTGGAAGGAGGTGTCGTCTAGGTAGCTGTGGGAGTCGGTCGGTTTATAGTGCTCCCACGGAGGAGGTTGAACAGTTTATCCACTTTACCAACACCTTCCACCCCAACCTCAAATTTACCTGGACCGTCTCAGACTCCTCCCTCCCCTTCCTAGACCTTTCCATTACTATCTCGGGCGATGAATCAACATGGACATTTACTATAAACCGACCGACTCCCACAGCTACCTAGACTACACCTCCTCCCACCCTTCCCCTTGTTAAAACGCCATCCCATATTCCCAAGTCCTTAGTCTCCGCTGCATCTGCTCCCAGGAGGGTCAGTTCAAATACTGTACAACCCAGATGGCCTCCTTCTTCAAAGACTACAATTTCCCCCCAGATGTGATCGACGATGCTCTCCACCACATCTCCTCCACTTCCCGCTCCTCCGCCCTTGAGCCCTGCCCCTCCAATCACCACCAGGACAGAACCCCACTGGTCCTTACCTACCACCCCACCAACCTCCATATACATCGTATCATCCGTCGTCATTTCCGCCACCTCCAAACGGACCCCACCACCAGGGATATATTTCCCTCCCCTCCTCAATCAGCATTCTGTAAAGACCACTCCCTCTGTGACTCCCTAGTCAGGTCCACACCCCGACCAACCCAACCTCCACTCTCGGCACCTTCTCCTGCAACTGCAAGGAGTGCAAAACTTGCGCTCACACATCCCCGCTTACTTCCCTCCAAGGCCCCAAGGGATCCTTCCATATCCGCCACAAATTCACTGCACCTCCACACACATCATTTACTGCATCCGCTGCACCCGATGTGGCCTCCTCTATATTGGGGAGACAGGCCGCCTACTTGCGCAACGTTTCAGAGAACGTCTCTGGGACATGCGGACCAACCAACCCAACCACCCCGTGGCTCAACACTTCAACTCCCCCTCCCACTCCACCAAGGACATGCCGGTCCTTAGAATCTATCGCCAAACCATAGCAACACGACAACTGCAGGAAGAGCGCCTTATCTTCCGCCTAGGAACCCTCCAACCACAAGGGATGAACTCAGATTTCTCCAGTTTCCTCATTTCCCCTCCCCCCACCTTGTCTCAGTCAAATCCCTCGAACTCAGCACTGCCTTCCTAACCTGCAATCTTCTACCTGACCTCTCCGCCCCCACCCCCACTCCAGCCTATCACCCTCACCTGGACCTCCTTCCACCTATCGCATTTCCAACGCCCCTCCCCCAAGTCCCTCCTCCCTACCTTTTATCTTAGCCTGCTGGACACACTTTCCTCATTCCTGAAGAAGGGCTCATGCCCGAAACTTCGATTCTCCTGTTTGTTGGATGCTGCCTGACCTGCTGCGCTTTTCCAGCAACACATTTTTAAGCTCTGAATGTATACAGGCAGTGGCAGCCACTGCCATACTGGTAGAGGACAGCCGTAAACTTACTTTTGGAGGGGCGCTAGTTGTTAGTACCCGCCATCAAGTCAGAACTGTGCTAAACCAAAAGGCAGGGAGATAGTTGACAGACTCTCGAATCTTGAAATACGAAGCCATCCTGATAGAGAGAGATGACCTCGTGTTAGCAACAGATACCTGTCTAAATCCAGCTACCTTCCTATGGACGGGCGAACCTATGGACAAACGAGAATTAGAACATGACTGTTTAGATATCATTGAGTATCAGACCAAGGTTAGACCAGGTCTAAGAGATATTCCCTTGCATGATGGGGACAGACTGTTTATAGACTAGTCATCAAGAGTGGTACAAGGAAAAAAGTGGATGGTAACAAGAACCAAACAGTTGAGGCTGACTGGTTGCCTAACACATGGTCAGCCCAAACTTGAGTTGTATGCATTAAACCAAGCTTTAAAACAACTAGAAAATCAGGATGGGACAATTTACACCGACACGAAGCAATGCCTATGGTGTGGTCCATACCTTCAGAAAAATATGGCAAGAACGTGGACTAATCGATAGCCGGGGAAAGGAATTAGTACACGAAGAATTACTAGGACAAGTGTTGAAAAGTTTGGAATTACCACGAGAAATAGCAATAGTTCATGTACCGGGGCACCAAAAGGGGGAACACTCGAGAAGCAAGAGGAAATAGGCTTGCAGACGAAGCAGCCATAGAGGCAGCTATGAACCTTACAGTAACAAATATACGGGTTCTCACACCCCTAGTGGAGTCTCCTTCCGTGAACCCCGTGTACATGAAGGAAGAGGAAAAAGAATTCCAGGAGATAGGAGCCACTAAGACAAGTGAAGGAAGATGGATTCTCCCGGATGGGATGGAAATATTGAGTAAATCAGTCCTGAGAAACATTCTAAATACCCTGCACCAAGGCAGTCATTGGGGCTCTCAAGCTACGTGTGACAGTGTTATGGAAGTACGGATGTAAAGGGATATGCACATTAGCCAAGCAGGTATGCTCAGGATGCCCGATTTGCCAAAAGATTAATAAAAAGGTAACAAGAGGAGGACAAAAAGGTGCAAGGAATCCCAGGGTAAGACCTTTTCAGAGCATACAGGTTGACGATACAGAATTACAGTCCTGGTAGGGAAACAAAAGTACTTATTAGTCATAGTAGACCACTTAACTGGGATGGAAGCTTTCCCAATGTCTTCAGCTACCTCAAAAGGAGTAGTGAAAACACTCCTGAACATATCATCCCACGATATAGAATAGTGGAAACTATAGATTCAGACCAAGGTACCCACTTTACTTCTAAGATTTTACAAGGGGTAATACCAGGATTAGAAATTTCATAGGAATTCCATACTCCTTGGCACCCACCCTCCTCTGGACGGGTGGAAAGAATGAATCAAACCTTAAAGAAGCAATTATCAAAGTTAGTCCTAGAGACTCGATTACCATGGACTAAATGCTTACCTATTGCACTATTACGCATTCGGACAGCCCCAAGGCGTGATATCGGACTTTCTCCTTATGAAATGATGTTTGGGCTGCCATTCCTGGGAGGGAAGGGAGAGGTATCCACGGCTGAGTTTAATGACAAGTTTTTGAAAAACCATATTGTGGCGGTGCAGGCTCGAAGGGCTGAATGGCCTACTCCCGCACCTATTGTCTATTGTCACTTGCCTCTTCATTATCTGTTCTTAGGAATAAAGGCCTTTTGGTACAGACACCGCCACTCGAGTTTGCAGTACATCAGATACGACCAGGTAATTGGGTCCTGATAAAGACCTGGAAGGATACCAAACTACACCCGAGCTGGGAGGGACCATTCTTAACTCTCCTGACTACCAAAACAGCTGTCCAAACTACAGAAAAAGGGTGGAGTCATTACACTCGTGTTAAGGGCCCCGTGGACGCTCCTTCCCCTTCGGCAGAGTGGCAAACTCATCCTACAGACAACCCTCTGAAAGTCAAGCTGAGCACGAAGACTGGACTGAAATAAGAGACTTTTAATAGTTGCTGCCATTGATTTTAAAATTTGCTGCCACTGATTGCAAGGGTTGCATGGACTCACTTCTCCCAGATGACTACAAAAGGGGGAAAGATAGGCAGGAAGGTGGACAGAGGTAAGAGATGGGTGGGTATTGGTATAGTGTTGGAATGATAGTCATACTGAGAGTTCAAGGAGATGGGAAAAATCATTTTACTTCCTGATGCCAACATTATGCTGAACAAAAGGGACTTACTGACTGTTGGGTCTGTGCAGAGATCCCTCACCATGGCGAATTGGGGATCCCCATCTCGGTAATACCACTTACCACAGATGAAGAAAAGGGCTCTGGACAGGATGAGCCAGCTGACCATGGCACCATGGTGCAGAAGGCCATTCAAGAGGGGGGAGCAAAAAGACAAGTAGTTGTTATAGGGGATTCTATAATTAGGGGGACAGATAGCATCCTATGCAAGCCAGATCGGGAGTCTCGCATGGTGTGTTGCCTGCCCAGTGCCAGGGTGCGGGATATCTCCGACTGGCTTGAAAGGATATTGGAGCGGGAGGGGGAGGATCCAGTTGTTGTGGCCCACGTTGGGATTAACATAGGCAAAGCTAGGGTGGAGGACCTGTTTGGGGATTATCAAGCACTAGGAAGGAAATTAAGTACAGGTCCTCAAGGGTCATAATCTCCGGATTACTGCCCGAGCCACGTGCCAATTGGCATAAGGGATAAGAAAATTAAGGAAGTAAACACATGGCTAAGGGATTGGTGTGGGAAAGAGGGGCATTGGCATCAGTTTTGGAACCGGGGGGAGGGGGGGAAATCTTTACCGTTAGGACGGTCTCCACCTGAACCGTTCCGGTACCAATGTTCTAGGAGAGGATCAAATATGAAGGTAGGCTAGCCAGTAATATTAGAAATGATAGTAAAAGTTTCTTTCAATACATAAGAAACAAATGACAGACAAAAGTAGACATTGGGCCACTTCAAACTGATGCTGGAAGGCTAGTGATGGGAGATAAGGAAATAGCTGGAGAACTTAATAAGTACTTTGCGTCAAGTCTTCGCAGTGGAAGACATGAGTAATATCCCAACAATTAAAGGGAGTCAGGGGGCTGAGTAGAGTATGGTTACCATTACAAAAGAGATAGTGCTAGAAAAGCTAAAAAGGTCTTAAAATTGACAAATCTCCTGGCCCCGATGGGCTACCTCTTAGAGTTCTGAGGGAGGTGGCTGAAGAAATAGCAGAGGCGTTGGTTGAGATCTTTCAAAAGTCACTGGAGTCAGGGAAAGTCCCGGATGATTGGAAGACCGCTGTTGTAACCCCCTTATTCAAGAATGGATCAAGACAAAAGATGGAAAATTATAGGCCAATTAGCCTAACCTCGGTTGTTGGTAAAATTCTAGAATCCATCATTAAGGATGAGGTTTCTAAATTCTTGGAAGAGCAGGGTCGGATTAGGACAAGTCAACATGGATTTAGTAAGGGGAGGTCGTGCCTGACAAACCTGTTAGAATTCTTTGAAGAGGTGACAAGTAGGTTAGACCGGGGAAACCCAGAGGATGTGGTCTATCTAGAACTTCCAAAAGGCCTTTGATAAGGTGCCACACTGGAGGCTGCTGAGTAAGGTGAGGGCCCATGGTGTTCGAGGTGAGCTACTGGCATGGATTGAGGATTGGAAGTCTGACAGAAGGCAGAGAGTTGGGATAAGAGGTTCTTTTTCGGAATGACAGCCGGTGACAAGCAGTGTCCCACAGGGTTCAGTGTTTGGGCCGCAGCTGTTCCCATTATATATTAATGATGATCTGGATGAAGGGACTGGGGGCACTCTAGTGAAGTTTGCCGATGATACGAAGTTAGGTGGACAGGCAGGTAGTACTGAGGAAGTGGGGAGGCTGCAGAAAGATCTCGACAGTTTGGGAGAGTGGTCCAGGAAATGGCTGATGAAGTTCAATGTGAGCAAATGCGAGGTCTTGCACTTTGGAGAAAAGAATACAAGCATGGACTACTTTCTAAATGGTGAGAAGATTCATAAAGCCAAAGCACAAAGGGATCTGGAGTGCTAGTCGAGGATTCTCTAAAGGTAAACATGGAGGTTGAATACGTGATTAAGAAAGCGAATGCAATGTTGTCATTTATCTCAAGAGGGTTGGAATATAAAAGCAGCGATATGCTACTGAGACTTTATAAAGCTCTGATTAGGCCCCATTTGGAGTACTGTGTCCAGTTTTGGGCCCCACACCTCAGGAGGGACATACTGAACTGGAGTGTGTCCAGCGGAGATTCACACGGATGATCCCTGGAATGGTAGGTCTAACATACGAGGAACGGCTGAGGATCCTGGGATTGTACTCATTGGAGTTTAGAAGGTTAAGGGGAGATCTAACAGAAACTTACAAGATAATACATGGCTTGGAAAGGATGGACGCTAAGAAATTGTTTCCGTTAGGTGGGGAGACTAGGGCACAGCCTTAAAATTAAAGGGGGTCAATTCAGAACAGAAATGCAGAGACATTTCTTCAGCCAGAGTGTGGTGGGCCTCTGGAATTCATTGCCATGGAGTGCAGTAGAGGCCGGGACCTAAATGTCTTCAAGGCAGAGATTGATAAATTCTTGATGTCACAAGGAATTAAGGGCTACGGGGAGAATGCGGGTAAGTGGAGTTGAAATGCCCATCAGCCATGATTAAATGGCGGAGTGGACTCGATGGGCCGAATGATTCCTGAAGAAGGGCTTATGCCCGAAACGTCGATTCTCCTGTTCCTTGGATGCTGCCTGACCTGCTGTGCTTTTCCAGCAACACATTTTCAGCTCTGATCTCCAGCATCTGCAGCCCTCACTTTCTCTCGATGGGCCGAATTGCCTTACTTCGACTCCTATGTCTTATGATATTACCATAAGCGAAGTTTATGATGCCCAACAATTTGACTGGGGTTTAAATAATACAAGGTGGAGATCCGAAAGGGATAACTATAGCTTTGAGGGATGGTTCCCTCGACCTGCCCCTAAAACCCTGGGTCCTATTAATGGACTTAGTGTTCATCTGCCAACAGGAACAGTAAACGCCACTTGTTTGTGTAATCAGAATGATACTGCTCCCTTCCAATTAGGAAAATCATCTTGCGTCTACACTAACCGAGCCACGGCCACAAACATTCCCCCATTATTAAACGAGACCTATTGGATATGCAGTCCAAGGCATATCCCTATATGCCGGGCGAAAAGTACGTATGGAGTGGCGGTTGCACTGGCAGTAAATGTTGGAACAATCCAGTAAAAACTCAGACATTACCACAGAAACAAAAAAGCTGGAGTGGCTGCTGTTACCCCGCTTATATAGTCCCCCACCTCCGAATAGAAAAACATGACACACTGAAAAAGGAAAAGGGAATAAGCTGTAAAATCCGAGAGGTCTCTGAATGGGGCTGTTTCTGATGGACATTATTCCCAAATTACGGCACTGCAAGGGCGGGGAGAGAAATACAGAAACTGGCAGCAGCCCTTCAAAAATTGGTTAATGATACCGCTGACTCATTTAGAGAAACTGAGTTCCAAATAGTGGCCATAACCACCGAAATGATGGTCACGAGACTAACAGCTTTACAAGAATCGAATGGCTTTAGACTATATCTTGGCCGAAAAAGGGGGAACCTATGCTTTAATCGGTAAAGAATGCTGCGCTTTCATCCCAGACACCTCTTCCACGGTAGAAGAAAAGGCAGAGATAATAAGGAAAAAGATTAAAAGATATAAGAGAAATTGGGGATGAACTTCAGAAAGATAAAGGAACAGTATGGGGATGGGGTGACTGGGGACTGATGGGTTGGGAAAAGTGGTTAGTCAATCTAGCCAGCTATGGATTATTGATATTAGTGGGTCTGGTAGTAGGGTTCAATGTCCTCAAGTGGATAATGAGCAGACTGATGACGTCCCTTGGGGAGGGGACTCAAATACATCATCAGATGCTTTTACAATCAACAGGTGACGTGCAACAGAGGGAAAGTCAAAGAATGCTCCTAGAATTCGAGAGACGAAAGGGGTAACGTGATACAGTGTATAAGATTGTGAATCTCTGCACTTTAGGGTGTAAAGAGGGCAGAAATTGCAAAAACAACAAGTTGTAAAAGAAAAGAAATGGGGGGGAGGGAGTTGTGAGAAATGGGGAAGGGTGTTGTTTTCGCAGATGTAGCAAAAAAGGTAGTGATAATAAGCTTCAGCATAACGCTGACAAACAGGTATAGAGGGCAGCTGCAGGCAAAGATCAGATTAGCAAAGTTCTGGGAAAAACAAGTTTGTGCAGGCAGAAAAGCAGAACAATAGAAAACACTAGCACAGCAAGTGTTAATATAGGTACAAAACGGTTGCAGCTAACGGCCCAAGGAGATAGAAGTAGAATCTAATCAAGATAAGGAGAAGTCACGTAGGGGCAGTCAGGTCACAAGTTAGGCAGAGAACTAGGGTGATTGGGTAATGTAGGAGAAGGGAGAGGTGACCTCACACAGCTCAAAGGTATAACTGTGTACTTGTTTCAATGCTCATTGCTCATTTGCTTTAGCATTTGACGTCCTTTCTTGCAAGATCGTAAAATAAATTGTCTTGTTTCCAATTTTGGTGGTCTTGGCTAATTTTGTTAAGTTTGTTTCTAACAACTGTTATGTCTAGGACCAGGGGATGAGAGGATAACAACTTGGTTTCCCCCAGTCTTTGCCCTTGAGAGTTTGATAAGGAACGCTATAAGGCAAGCATCTGTACAATGTTCAGTACTTTTAGTGTAATGAGTCAATCCTGCGGGATTTAAAATAAAGATCCTTTCTTTGCTCTTGCTAATAATTGAGTCAAGTCGATTTAATTTCTACGACAGAAGGTAAAGGCAAATAAATCTTGGGAATCTGCTCAGAGAGAGAGTGAAGAAAGCATGCTGTAGATCAACTGGGTGAAAATACAGGCACTAGCAGGGATACTGCTAAGAATCAATGCAGGATTTGGCACAACCGGGTGTAAAGGCTGGATTATTGTATTGATCGGTCTGAGACTCTGTCCTAATCACCATCCTGAGCATCCTGGCTTTGGGACAGGTAGAAGGAGGGTGTTGCAGGGTGATTGGCAGGGGACTAGAACACCTTGGAGGGACGTATCTATTAAGGTTGATATCCCTTCTATTGCTTCTGGTCTTAGGGGGTTCTGGGGGTATTGGAGGCAGTTTTGCCCTGCTATAATCTGGATCTTTATAGGCTCTACGGGGAAGTATCCTAGTTCATGTTCAAGGCCGACCAGAGATCAGGAAAGGGATCTTCCGAGGGGTGGTGTTGGGGTTGATGATGGCAGAGTGAGCCCACTAAGGTGAAAGGACTGGAATAAAATCAGTTAAATTCCCCTTGGTCAGTTGTTGGGGCACGTCAATGACACTGTTTACTGCAGCAGTCAGATCCCAGTGTGCTAGGAATCCCATGGCCTTTGCTTTATAGCCCTTGTTCACAGACAAGGTGGTATGGAGAGAAACCAGACCTGGTTGATGGCAGAGGTGGACAGGAATGTCCACTAACAGGACTGATCCTTCCTTACATTCAATGTGCCCATTATGGTAATGGTGACAGTGGATCCCAGGAAGGGAACAAAGGTGGCTGCTAGCTCAGTGGAATCATAGCAAAGACTTACATGGATCAGGGGCCTGCAGGGGTAGAGTAAAATCCTCTGGCCTCAAATTGACATCCCACCACTAGGGGGCACAACTGATCCAAAATTGTCTCAGTGGTATTACTTTTTTTTGATTAGATTAGATTCCCTAAAGTGTGGAAACAGGCCCTTCGGCCCAACAAGTCCACACCGACCCTCTGAAGAGTAACCCACCCAGACCAGACTCCCTCTGGCTAATGCACCTAACACTATGGACAATATAGTATGGCCAATCCATTTGACCTGCACACCTTTGGATTGCAGGAGGAAACCGGAGTACGCAGAGGAAATCCACACAAACACTGGGAGAACGTGCAAACTCCACACAGTCACCAGATGTTCAAACTGAACCCAGGTCTCTGGCGCTGTGAGGCAGCAGTGCTAACCACTGAGCCACCGTGCCGCCCAAATCGTGGTGTCCTCATCAAGGTAGAGAATCTAGACTCAGGAAATACAACAAATCCCTCCCTGCCAGATTGATCCCTAGTTCACTCGTTTGAGGAAATTGGACAGAACGGGTCTGGGGGCCAAACTGAACAGTTCGTGGTTTCGTCGGGGGTATGGTCTCTCCTGCCCGGTTCATGAAGGTTGGAGAGAGCCTAAACCCGTGCCAGCACATACAGGAGGTTTCCAGTGTTGAAGCTGTGGCCCCGGTATCAATCAGAAAGGGGATTTCCTTGCCTCAATATTCAAGCAGACTATCAGTTATCCTCAGGGTCCTTCGTCAATCTAGGGTAATTCAGAAGGGAGGGTAGTCAGGCTGAGAAAGGGTTGCTGGTAGAGAAAGGTTGTATCCTGCTTTGGGGGTCTACTTTGCTGCCAATGATTCCTGGCACAATCGAGCTGACTTTGGTGTTGCCAAACAGGGCAGACCACTATGGTTTTGGAAGTGACTTACTGTTGCAGAAAGGGAGCAAAAGGGGCATGGGTGACAGAGGTGCACTTGGCCCATTCGGGTGAGTGGTACACCCATAGCCCCATCTATCACAGAGCCCCTGTGATAGGGCTGACGAGGCGGACGCTGTACAATTTCATATTTGGCCTTAGTCGGTATAGAGTCTTTTATGCTATACCAGTAGCAGATAAGTGCCCTTCTCATGTGTGGGCGGGTGTTGCCCGGCCAACCCAAATTGTTGGTCCTAACAGCGGTGACAACCTCTTCTGGAACACACTGCAACAGGAGGGCAATAAATGGAGATGAGGGATTTCCTGCATTTATGGCATTTGTGGAGCAAAACCCATTCCAGAAATTTGAACCCTCTTCCCCCTGCTTTGGGCTGCACTAATACTTTAGTTATATCCAGCAGTTGTTCTGCCCCCTATGTCTCTCAAAGAAGTTAGTCTGTTGCCCTCTCTAGGTTTTTGATAGAGTTCTGAAAGTGACCGGGGGGTTGGTGAAACTTTCTGAAGTCTGGTTCTGGTCAGGGTGGGGACGGTCAATACTTGCAGGGGGCTGACGATCAGGTTGTGGAGGGGCATCCCAGGGTACTGAAGGAGGTGGCTCTAGAAATTGTGGATGCATTGGTGATTATTTTCCTGAGTTCGATAGATTCAGGATCAGTTCCTGCGGATTGGAGGGTGGCTAATGTTGTACCTCTTTTTAAGAAAGGAGCGAGAGAGAAAGCAGGAAATTATAGACCAGTTAGTCTGACCACAGTGGTGGGAAAGATGCTGGAGTCTATTATAAAGGATGTAATTACGACACATCTGGATAGCAGTAACAGGGTAGGTCAGAGTCAGCATGGATTTTTCGATGAGATTACATTTTTTTTTCACAGCAGATAGCGGCGCGAGCTGGGCGGAAGTGAGGTTGGAGCGCAGAGCTGGTCAGGAAGGTAAGTGATTGATATTTGAGTGGGTGTGTTCTAGACCACAGGCCCTATATAGTAGGGCCTCCCTCCCATCCTCCTCCTCTAACCTAATTTTAAAGTCCACAGGTAAGCTACTCAGTGTTCTTGTTTTCGGAGACGAGGTGTAGAGTAATGGTAGCGCAGGCAGTGGAATGTTCCTCCTGCAGGATGTTCGAGGTAGGGGTGACCACCGATACTCCTGCCGACTTCATCTGCAGGAAATGCAGTCAGATCCTGCTCCTCACAGAACGAGTTAGGGAACTGGAGCTCGATGAACTGAGGATTATTTGAGGCTGAGAGGGTGATAGATAGAAGCTACAGGGACGTAGCTACGCCAGAGAACAGAGGTAGCTGAGTAACAGTTAGAGGTGGGAAGGGGAGGAAGCAGGCAGTGCAGGGATCCCCTGTGGTCGGTCCCCTAAACAATAAGTATACCGCTTTGGATACTGTTGGGGTAGCAGGGGTAAGCTGCAGTGACCGGGTCTGTGGCGCAAGGTCTGGCTCTGAGACTCAGAAGGGAAAGGGGGAGAGGAGGAGAGCGCTAGTTATAGGGGACTCTCTAGTTAGAGGGACAGACAGGCGGTTCTGTGGACATGGGCGAGACTCTCGGATAGTTTGTTGCCTCCCGGGTGCCAGGGTCCGAGACGTCTCGGAACGTGTCTTCAGAATCCTTAAGGGGGAGGGTGTGCAGCCAGAAGTCGTGGTGCACGTTGGCACCAACGACATAGGCAGGAAGAGGGGTGGGGAGGTCATTCAAGAGCTCAGGGAGTTAGGCTGGAAGCTAAAAGCTAGGACAGACAGAATCGTCATCTCTGGGTTGTTGCCGGTGCCACATGACAGTGAGGCAAGGAATAGGGAGAGAGTGCAGTTGAACACGTGGCTGCAAGGATGGTGTAGGAGGGGGGGCTTGGACTGCATTCTGGGGAAGGTGGGACCTGTACAAGAAGGACAGGTTGCACCTGAACCAGAAGGGCACCAATATCCTGGGGGGTAGGTTTGCGAGCACTCTTCGGGGGGGTTTAAACTAATTTGGCAGGGGGATGGGATCCGGACTTGTAGTCCAGCAAGTAGGCTAGCTGTTTGTCAGGATGTCCAAGAATGTAGGGAGGCTGTGAAGAAGGTAGCACAGACAGGGAATACTTGCGGACACAGAGATGGGCTCAAGAGTGTACACTTCAACGCAAGGAGTATCAGAAATAAGGTGGGTGAACTTAAGGCATGGATCGGTACCTGGGACTACGATGTTGTGGACATCACGGAAACGTGGATAGAAGAGGGACAGGATTGGTTGTTGGAGGTTCCTGGTTACAGATGTTTCAGTAAGATTAGGGAGGGTGGTAAAAAAGGAGGGGGATGGCATTGCTAATTAGAAATGGTATAACGGCTGCAGAAAGGCAGTTCGAGGGGGATCTGCCTTTGGAGGTAGTATGGGCTGAAATAGGAAAGGTGCAGTCACCTTGTTGGGTGTTTACTATAGGCCCCCCAATAGCAGGAGAGATGTGGAGAAACAGATTGGGAAACAGATTTTGGAAAGGTGCAGAAGCACAAGGTAGTAGTCATGGGCGATTTCAACTTCCCAAATATTGATTGGAAGCTCTTTAGATGAAGTAGATTGGATGGGGCGGTGTTTGCGCAGTGTGTCCAGGAAGCTTTTCTAACTCAGTATGTAGATTGTCCGACCAGAGAGGAGGCCATATTGGATTTGGTACTCGGTAATGAACCAGGACAAGTGATGGGCTTGTTAGTGGGTGAACATTTTGGTGATGGTGACCACAATTCTGTGACTTTCACCTTGGTTATGGAGAGAGATAGGTGCGTGCAACAGGGTAGGTTTTACAATTGGGGGAAGGGTAATTACGATGCTGTAAGACAGGATCTGAGGAGCATAAGTTGGGAGCATAGGCTGTCAGGGAAGGATGTCGTGGAAATGTGGAACTTTTTCAAGGAACAGATACGACGTGTCCTTGATATGTATGTACCTGTCAGGCAGGAAAGAAATGGTCGTGTGAGGGAACCTTGGTTGACAAGGGAGGTTGAATGTCTCGTAAAGAGGAAGAAGGAGGCTTACATAAGGTTGAGGAAACAAAGTTCAGACAGAGCAGTGGAGGGATACAGGATAGCCAGAAGGGACCTGAAGAAAGGGATTAGGAGAGCTAAGAGAGGGCATGAAAAGTCTTTGGCGGATAGGATCAAGGATAACCCAAAGGCATTTTATGCGTATGTGAGAAACATGAGAGTGACGAGAACGAGGGTAGGTGCGATCAAGGACAGTAGTGGGAGACTGTGTATTGAGTCGGAAGAGATAGGAGAGGTCTTGAATGAGTACTTTTCTTCAGTATTTACGAACGAGAGGGACCATATTGTTGAAGAGGAGAGTGTGAAACGGACTGGTAAGCTAGAGGAGATACTTGTTAGGAAGGAAGATGTGTTGGACATTTTGAACAACTTGAGGATAGACAAGTCCCCCGGGCCTGATGGGATATATCCTAGGATTATGTGGGAAGCAAGAGAGGAAATTGCAGAGCCGTTGGCAATGATGATCTTTTCGTCTTCACTGTCAACAGGGGTGGTACCAGGGGACTGGAGAGTGGCGAATGTTGTGCCCCTGTTCAAAAAAGGGAATAGGGATAACCCCAGGAATTACAAGCCAGTTAGTCTTACTTCGGTGGTAGGCAAAGTAATGGAAAGGGTACTGAGGGATAGGATTTATGAGTATCTGGATAGACACTGCTTGATTAGGGATAGCCAGCACGGATTTGTGAAGGGTAGGTCTTGCCTTACAAGTCTTATTGAATTCTTTGAGGAGGTGACCAAGCATGTGGATGAGGGTAGAGCAGTGGATGTAGTATACATGGATTTTAGTAAGGCATTTGATAAGGTTTCCCATGGTAGGCTTATGCGGAAAGTCAGGAGGCATAGGATAGAGGGAAATTTGACCAATTGGATAGAAAACTGGCTAACCGGTCGAAATCAGAGAGTGGTGGTAGATGGCAAATATTCAGCCTGGAGCCCAGTTACAAGTGGAGTTCCGCAGGGATCAGTTCTGGGTCCTCTGCTGTTTGTAATTTTTATTAATGACTTGGAAGAGAGAGTCGAAGGGTGGGTCAGTAAATTTGCAGATGATACGAAGATTGGTGGAGTTGTGGATAGTGAGGAGGGCTGTTGTCGGCTGCAAAGAGACTGAGATATGATGCAGAGCTGGGCTGAGGAGTGGCAGATGGAGTTCAACCCTGCCAAGTGTGAGGTTGTCCATTTTGGAAAGACAAATAAGAATGCGGAATACAGGGTTAATGGTAGGGTTCTTAGTGAGGTGGAGGAACAGAGGGATCTTGGGGTCTATGTTCATAGATCTTTGAAAGTTGCCACTCAGGTGGATAGAGCTTGTAAGAAGGCCTATGGTGTATTAGCGTTCATTAGCAGAGGGATTGAATTCAAGAGTCGTGAAGTGATGTTGCAACTGTACAGGACTTTGGTTAGGCCACATTTGGAGTACTGTGTGCAGTTCTGGTCGCCTCACTTTAGGAAAGATGTGGAAGCTTTGGAGAGGGTGCAGAGAAGATTTACCAGGATGTTGCCTGGAATGGAGAATAGGTCGTACGAGGATAGGTTGAGAGTGCTAGGCCTTTTCTCATTGGAACGGCGAAGGATGAGGGGTGACTTGATAGAGGTTTATAAGATGATCAGAGGAATAGATAGAGTAGACAGTCAGAAACTTTTTCCCCGGGTGCAACAGAGTGTTACAAGGGGACATAAATTTAAGGTAAGGGTGGAAGGTATAGGGGAGATGTCAGGGGTAGATTCTTTACCCAGAGAGTGGTGGGGGCATGGAATGCGCTGCCTGTGGGAGTGGTAGAGTCAGAATCTTTGGTGACCTTTAAGCGGCAATTGGATAGGTACATGGATGGGTGCTTAAGCTAGGACAAATGTTCGGCACAACATCGTGGGCCGAAGGGCCCGTTCTGTGCTATATTGTTCTATGTTCTATGTTCTATTACCGTGTGGAAACAGGCCCTTCGGCCCAACAAGTCCACACCGACCCGCCGAAGCGCAACCCACCCATACCCCTACATTTACCCCTTACCTAACACTACGGGCAATTTAGCATGGTCAATTCACCTGACCTGCACATCTTCGGACTGTGGGAGGAAACCTGAGCACCCGGAAGAAACCCACACAGATACGGGGAGAACGTGCAAACTCCACACAGTCAGTCGCCTGAGGTGGGAAGTGAACCCGGGTCTCTAGCGCTGTGAGGCAACATTGCTAACCACTGTGCCACCGTGCCGCCCACATTTATGAAGGGGAAATCATGCTTGACTAATCTTCTGGAACTTTTTGAGGATATAACTCTGAAGATGGACAAGGGAGATCCAGTGGATGTTGTGTACCTGGACTTTCAGAAAGCCTTTGAGAAAGTCCCACATAGGAGGTTAGTGAGCAAATTACGGCACATGGTATTGGGGGCAAAGTACTGACTTGGATTGAAAATTGGTTGGCTGACAGGAAACAAAAAGTAGTGATAAACGGCTCCCTTTTGGAATGGCAGGCTGTGACCAGTGGGGTACCGCAGGGATCAGTGCTGGGACTGCAGCTTTTTACAATATATATTAATAATATAGAAGATGGTATTAATAGTAATATTAGCAAATTTGCTGATGATACAAAGCTGGGTGGCAGGGTGAAATGTGAGGAGGATGTTCGGAGATTACAGGGTGACCTGGACAGGTTAGGTGAGTGGACAGATGCATGGCAGATGCAGTTTAATGTGGATAAATGTGTGGTTATCCACTTTGGTGGCAAGAACAGGAAGGCAGATTACTACCTAAATGGAGTCAAGTTAGGTAAAGGGGCAGTGCACAGAGATCTGGGTGTTCTTGTACACCAGTCAATGAAGAGAAAGTGAGGACAAGATGATTAGGGGGTTAGATAGGGTTGACAGTGTGAGCCTTTTCCCGCGTATGGAGTCGGGTATTACAAGGGGGCATAGCTTTAAATTAAGGGGGGGTAGATATAGGACTGAAGTTAGGGGTAGGTTCTTCACTCAGCGAGTCGTAAGTTCATGGAATGCCCTGCCAGTAGCAGTGGTGGACTCTCCCTCTTTATGGGCATTTAAGCGGGCATTGGATAGGTATATGGAGGATAGTGGGTTAGTATAGGTTAGGTGGGCTTGGATCGGCGCAACATCGAGGGCCAAAGGGCCTGTACTGCGCTGTATTCTTCTATGTTCTATGTTCTAGGACTGCAGATGCTGGAGATCAGAGCTGAAAATGTGTTGCTGGAAAAGTGCAGCAGGTCACGCAGCATCCAAGGAACAGGAGAATCGACGTTTCGGGCATAAGCCCTTCTTCAGGAATGAGGAAAGTGTGTCCAGCAGGCTAAGATAAAAGGTAGGGAGGGACTTGGGGGAGGGGCGTTGGAATTGCGATAGGTAGAGGGAGGTCCAGGTGAGGGTGATAGACCGGAGTGGGGTGGGGGCGGAGAGGTCAAGAAGAAGATTGCAGGTTAGTAAGGCGATGCTGAGTTCGAGGGATTCGACTGAGACAAGGTGGTGGGAAGGGAAATGAGGAAACTGGAGAAAGCTGAGTTCATCCCTTGTGGTTGGAGGGTTCCCAGGCAGAAGATGAGGCGCTCTTCCTCCAGGCAGGTATAGCTGGGGCCCATGCGGGTGCCCATGGCTATTCCTTTGGTTTGGAGGAAGTGGGAGGATTGGAGAAGTTGTTCAGGGTGAGGACCAGTTCAGTCAGTCGAAGGAGGGTGTCGGTGGAAGGGTACTGCCTCTTTGTAGGATATGTGGAACAGTCCATCTTCCGCAGCTACACTGGCACCACCCCCCAACTTTTCCTCCGCTACATCGATGACTGTATCGGCGCTACCTTGTGCTCCCACGAGGAGGTTGAACAGTTCATCCACTTTACCAACACCTTCCACCCCGACCGCAAATTCACCTGGACGGTCTCAGACTCCTCCCTCCCCTTCCTAGACCTTTCCATTTCTATCTCAGGTGACCGAATCGACACAAACATTTACTATAAACCGACCGACTCCCACAGCTACCTAGACTACACCTCCTCCCACCCTGCCCCCTGTAAAAACGCCATCCCATATTCCCAATTCCTTCGTCTCCGCCGCATCTGCTCCCAGGAGGACCAGTTCCAAAACCATACAACCCAGATGGCCTCCTTCTTTAAGGACCACAATTTCCCGCCAGACATAGTCGACAATGCCCTCCACTGCATCTCTTCCACTTCCCGCTCCTCCGCCCTTGAGCCCCGCCCCTCCAACCGCCACCAGGACAGAACCCCACTGGTCCTCACCTACCACCCCACCAACCTCCATGTACAACGTATCATCCGCCGTCATTTCCGCCACCTCCAAACGGACCCCACCACCAGGGATATATTTCCCTCCCCTCCCCTATCAGCGTTCTGAAAAGACCACTCCCTCCGTGACTCCCTAGTCAGGTCCACACCCCCCACCAACCCAACTTCCACTCCCGGCACCTTCCCCTGCAACCGCAAGAAATGCAAAACTTGCGCCCACACCTCCCCCCTTACTTCCCTCCAAGGCCTCAAGGGACACTTCCATATCCGCCACAAATTCACCTGCACCTCCACACACATCATATATTGCATCCGCTGCACCCGATGTGGCCTCCTCTATATTGGGGAGACAGGCCGCCTACTTGCGGAACGTTTCAAAGAACACCTCTGGGACACCCGGACCAACCAACCCAACCACCCCGTGGCTGAACACTTTAACTCCCCCTCCCACTCCACCAAGGACATGCAGGTCCTTGGAGTCCTCCATCGCCAGACCATGGCAACATGACGGTTGGAGGAAGAGCGCCTCATCTTCTGCCTGGGAACCCTCCAACCACAAGGGATGAACTCAGATTTCTCCAGTTTCCTCATTTCCCCTCCCCCCACCTTGTCTCAGTCAAATCCCTCGAACTCAGCACCGCCTTCCTAACCTGCAATCTTCTTCTTGACCTCTCCGCCCCCACCCCACTCCAGCCTATCACCCTCACCTTGACCTCCCTCCCCCTATCGCATTTCCAACGCCCCTCCCCCAAGTCCCTCCTCCCTACCTTTTATCTTAGCCTGCTGGACACATTTTCCTCATTCCTGAAGAAGGGCTTATGCTCGAAACGTCGATTCTCCTGCTCCTTGGATGCTGCCTGACCTGCTGCGCTTTTCCAGCAACACATTTTCAGCACCAGTCAATGAAGGCAAGCATGCAGGTACAGCAGGTAGTGAAGAAAGCTAATAGCATGCTAGCCTTCATAACAAGAGGGATTGAGTATAGAAGCAAAGAGGTTCTTCTGCAGCTGTACAGGGCCCTGGTGAGACCGCACCTGGAATATTGTGTGCAGTTCTGGTCTCCAAATTTGAGGAAAGACATTCTGGCTATTGAGGGAGTGCATCGTAGGTTCATGTGGTCAATTCCTGGAATGGCAGGACTACCTTATGCTGAAAGACTGGAGCGACTGGGCTTGTATACCCTTGAGTTTAGAAGACTGAGAGGGGACCTGATTATTAAAGGATTTGACACTCTGGAGGCAGGAAACATGTTTCCGCTGATGGGTGAGTGCCGAACCAGAGGACACAGCTTAAAAATAAGGGGTAAGCCATTTAGGACAGAGATGAAGAGAAACTTCTTCACCCAGAGAGTGGTGGGTGTGTGGAATGCTCTGCCCCAGAGGGCAGTGGAGGCCCAGTCTCTCGATTTGTTTCAGAAAGAGTTGGATAGAGCTCTCAAGGATAGTGGAATCAAGGGTTATGGAGATAAGGCAGGAACAGGATACTGATTGAGGTTGATCAGCCATGATCATAATGAATGGTGGTGCTGGCTCGAAGGGCAGAATGGCCGACTCCTACACCTATTGTCTATTGACTGTTAGAGGATAGGGTGATGGCAATGGCAATACCTCAACGCCAACGGTCTTTTTGCCGCAGAGAGCGGCGGGAGCTGGGCGGAAGTGAAGTCGGAGCGCAAAGCCGGTCGGGAAGGTAAGTAATTGTTATTTGAGTGGAGAAGGAACCAGAGACACTACACGTGTATTGTCTCCCACGCTCCCTCCTCCTCTAATCTAAAAAAAAAGGTAAGCTACTTGGTGTTCTTGTTTTGGAGACTAAGTGTAGAGTTATGGCAGCGCAGTCAGTGGAATGTTCCTCCTGCAGGATGTTTGAGGTAGGGGTGACCACTGATGCTCCTGCCGACTTCATCTGCAGGAAGTGCAGCCAGCTCCAGCTCCTCACAGACCGCGTTAGGGAACTGGAGCTGGATGAACTGAGAATTATTCAAGAGGCTGAGAGGGTGATAGATGGAAGCAACAGGGACATAGTTACGCCAGAGAACAGAGGTAGCTGGGTAACAGTTAGAGGTGGGAAAGGGAGGAAGCAGGCAATGCAGAGATCCCCTGTGGTCGTTCCCCTCAACAATAAGTATACCGCTTTGGATACTGTTGGGGGGGGGGGAATGGCCTCGCAGTGGTAAGCTGCAGTGACCGGGTCTCTGACACGAGGTCTGGCTCGGAGGCTCAGAAGGGAAAGGGGGAGAGGAAGAGAGTGCTAGTTATAGGAGACTAATAGTTAGCGGGACAGACAGGCGGTTCTGTGGACATGGGCGAGACTCTCGGATGGTTTGTTGCCTCCTGGGTGCCAGAGTCCGAGACGTCTCGGACCGTGTCTTCAGAATCCTTAAGGGGGAGGGTGTGCTGCCAGAAGTCGTGGTGCACATTGGCACCAACGACATAGGTAGGAAGAGGGGTGGGGAGGTCATTCAGGAGCTCAGGGAATTAGGCTGGAAGCTAAAAGCTAGGACGGACAGAGTCGTCATCACTGGGTTGTTGCCGGTGCCTCGTGACAGTGAGGCAAGGAATAGGGAGAGAGTGCAGTTGAACACGTGGCTGCAAGGATGGTGTAGGAGGGAGGGTTTCAGGTATTTGGACAATTGGACTGCATTCTGGGGAAGGTGGGACCTGTACAAGCAGGACAGGTTGCACCTGAACCAGAAGGGCACCAATATCCTGGGAGGTAGGTTTGCTAGCACTCTTCGGGGGGGTTTAAACTAATTTGGCAGGGGGATGGGATCCAGACTTGTAGTCCAGCAAGTAGGTTAGCTGTTTTTCAGGATGTCCAAGAATGTAGGGAGGCTGTGGAGAAGGTAGCACTGACAGGGAATATGCAGACACAGAGATGGGTTCAAGTGTGTATACTTCAACGCAAGGAGTATCAGAAATAAGGTGGATGAACTTAAGGCATGGATCGGTACTTGGGACTACGATGTTGTGGCCATCACGGAAACGTGGATAGAAGGGGGACAGGTATGGTTGTTGGAGGTTCCTGGTTACAGATGTTTCAGTAAGATTAGGGAGGTTGGTAAATAAGGAGGGGGTGTGGCGTTGCTAATTAGAAATGGTATAATGGCTGCAGAAAGGCAGTTCGAGGGGGATCTGCCTTTGGAGGTAGTATGGGTTGAAGTCAGAAATAGGAAAGGAGCAGTCACCTTGTTAGGTGTTTACTATAGGCCCCCCAAGAGCAGCAGAGATGTGGAGAAACAGATTGGGAAACAGATTTTGGAAAGGTGCAGAAGGCACAGGGTAGTAGTCATGGGCGATTTCAACTTCCCAAATATTGATTGGAAGGTCTTTAGATCAATTAGATTGGATGGGGCGGTGTTTGTGCAGTGTGTACAGGAAACTTTTCTAACTCAGAATGTAGATTGTCCGATCAGAGGGGAGGCCATATTGGATTTGGTACTCGGTAACGAACCAGGACAAGTGATGGGCTTGTTAGTGGGTGAGCATTTTGGTGATGGTGACCACAATTCTGTGACTTTCACCTTGGTTATGGAGAGAGATAGGTGCGTGCAACAGGGTAGGTTTTACAATTGGGGGAAAGGTAAATACAATGCTGCAAGACAGGATCTGAGGAGCATAAGTTGGGAGCATAGGCTGTCAGGGAAGGATGTCATTGAAATGTGGAACTTTTTCAAGGAACAGATACGACATGTCCTTGATATGTATGTACCTGTCAGGCAGGAAAGAGATGGTCGTGTGAGGGAACCTTTGTTGACGAGGGAGGTTGAATGTCTCGTAAAGAGGAAGAAGGAGGCTTACATAAGGTTGAGGAAACAAGGTTCAGAAAGAGCGTTGGAGGGATACAGGATAGCCAGGAGGGAGCTGAAGAAAGGGATTAGGAGAGCTAACAGATGGCATGAAAAATCTTTGGCGGGTAGGATCAAGGATAACCCCAAGGCCTTTTATACGTATGTGAGAAACATGAGAATGATGAGAACGAGGGTAGGTCTGATCAAGGACAGTAGTGGGAGACTGTGTATTGAGTCGGAAGAGATAGAGGTCTTGAATGAGTACTTTTCTTCAGTATTTACAAATGAGAGGGACCGTATTGTTGAAGAGGAGAGTATGAAACGGACTGGTAAGCTAGAGGAGATACTTGTTAGGAAGGAAGATGTGTTGGGCATTTTGAAAAACTTGAGGATAGACAAGTCCCCCGGGCCTGACAGGATATATCCTAGGATTATGTGGGAAGCAAGAGAGGAAATTGCAGAGCCGTTGGCAATGATTTTTTCGTCTTCACTGTCAACGGGGGTGGTACCAGGGGACTGGAGAGTGGCGAATGTTGTCCCCCTGTTCAAAAAAGGGAATAGGGATAACCCCGGGAACTACAGGCCAGTTAGTCTTACTTCGGTGGTAGGCAAAGTAATGGAAAGGGTACTGAGGGATAGGATTTATGAGTACTTGGAAAGACACTGCTTGATTAGGGACAGCCAGCACGGATTTGTGAAGGGTAGGTCTTGCCTTACAAGTCTTATTGAATTCTTTGAGGAGGTGATCAAGCATGTGGATAAGGGTAGCGCAACATCAAGGGCCGAAGGGCCTGTTCTGCACCGTATTGTTCTATGTTCTAAGGCAGGGTGATTGAAACAGACAGTAGTTATCCTTTATCATATGTGCTATGTTCCATAGCCTCAAATCCTGGTATTAAAGGACTCTAACCTCCAAATTCCAAGGAGGACTAACCTCCCTTTGAGAACTTATAGTTGAGGACTCTAACCTTCCTGAGACAACTCACTGGTGTACAAGTGCGTAGTTCTCAGATTCCATCACTACAGAGTCCGAGGGGACGACTGAGTGATAGGTTTAGTGAGAGATCAAGGTAAATTTTACCTAGTGGGCCCATCATCTCCTGTTACTGTCTCGCAGACCATCACTTGCTCAAATCTGCCTTGAGGTTCCACATGGAGAAAGTGAGGTCTGCAGATGCTGGAGATCAGAGCTGGAAATGTGTTGCTGGAAAAGCGCAGCAGGTCAGGCAGCATCCAGGGAACAGGAGAATCGACGTTTCGGGCATAAGCCCTTCTTCAGGAATGAGGCCTCATTCCTGAAGAAGGGCTTATGCCCGAAACGTCGATTCTCCTGTTCCCTGGATGCTGCCTGACCTGCTGCGCTTTTCCAGCAACACATTTCCAGCTTTGAGGTTCCACATATATGTTTGAATCCCACTTCACCGCCATATGTTAGGTTCCTTTCTTGAGATTCTTACACGCCAGCTTGTAAACAGCCACAATTTATTTCAGCAAGTACAAGTTTTTTTTGGAGAATCACTTAATACTCTTCACGAGGCTTGCTGAGCCATGTCAAGAGATGTCCTTCGATTAAGGGAATAGTCCTCCCTTTAAAACAGGATTTTACATCACAGTCGAGTCAGTCAGTCAGGTCAGTCATAAATGCAATACACCACCCACTGCCATTCTCCCATAGTCACATGGTATCCTAAAGTCATTTCTGGAAATAATCTAATGTGTGATTAGATTATTCTTCAAGCAGTGCGTGATTAGGTTATTCCTTAAACAACAGTATTTACAGAGTATTATTAAATTGTTGCATCCTGCCTGCAAGGCAGAAAACACACTCCCCTGAAGATCAAATTTCTTAATGTCAGCAGAACAAATTAAGCCTTTAACATCTTAGTGGGGCAAGGTTGGATGTGAACCTCCTGTCTATGGATTTAATCCCAGCTTCTAGATTACTTGCCCAGCTCCAATTAACTAAACTGGGCTGAGTGGGGCATCCCAAGTTTCTGGGACTCAGGGACCTACTGTATCATGGAGGGCTCTCCCTATGTTCAGGAAATGGCTCATAAGACTAATATCAAAAAGCATCCAAAATACTCTAAGCACTTCAGAGCAGTGAGAGGCAGGAGCCGGGAGGAGGTGACGTTGGTGCTAGGTGATTGGTCGGGAAGGCCAGTAAGTATATTTAAACTTCTTACCTTCAGGCCAGCAAGGGAGGAGCGAGCAAAGGACTTCTGGGAAGGGTAAGTAGATCAGTTTATATTTGTGTGATTGCATTACCAGAGACACTACTCAGGTAGTGTCTCCCACCCATCCTCCTCCTCCAACCGAAAAAGGAAGGTTGTGGGAGCCAGATTGACAAGGTAACTAGTTTATTTCCTAATCCTTTTTTTTTAGTAGTTACTTCTGGAGTTAGAATAGTGGGAATGGAGTTTAGGGCAGTGGAATGTTCCTCCTGCAGAATGTGGGAGGTAAGGATCACCACTAGTATCCCTGCTGACTACATCTGTGGGAAGTGCACCCAACACCAGCTCTTCGAAAACAGAGTTAGGGAACTGGAGCTGGAGTTGGATGAACTTCGGATCATTCGGGAGGCAGAGGGGTTATTGACAGGACTTAGAGAGGTAGTCACTCCCAGATAAAAGAAAAAGACATATGGGTGACAGTTAGGGGACAGAAAGGGAACCGGCAGGCAGTGCAGGGATCCCCTGTGGCCATTCCCCTCAACAATAAGTATACCATTTTGGATACTGTTGGGGGGGGGGGGGGAATGACTTGCCAGGGGAAAGCAGTGGGACACCTGCTGCTCAGAAAGGAAGGGGGAAGAGGAGCAGAGAGAGACTCACGGTTGGTGTACTACCTCCCGGGTGCGTGATGTCTCTGATTGTGTTTTTGGGATCCTTCGAGGGGAGGGAGAGCAGCCCCAAGTCATGGTCCACTTTGGCACCAATGACACAGGTCAGAAAAGAGATGGGGACTTGAGGCAGAAATTCAGGGAGCTAGGACGGAAGCTTAGAGCTAGGACAAACAGTTGTTTTCTCTGGTTTGCTGCCCGTGCCACGTGCTAGTGAGGTGAGGAATAGGGAGAGAAAGGAGTTGAACATGTGGCTACAGGGATGTGCAGGAGGGAGGGATTCGGGTTTTTGGATAATTGGAGCTCTTTCTGGGGTAGGTGGGACCTCTACAAGCAGGATGGTCTTCATCTAAACCAGAGGGGTACCAATATCCTGGGTGGCAAATTCGATAAAGTTATTAAGGTGGATTTAAACTAATACAGCAGGGGGATGGGAACCAAAATTGTAGGACAGGTACAGAAGAGGATGAGAGTAGAGAGTTCCCAAATCAAGTATCTGACACTGGCAAGCGAGAACCTGGTTTGAAGTGTGTGTACTTCAACGCGAGGAGCATCTGAAATAAAGTGGGTGAACTGGCAGGGTGGGTTGGTACCTGGGACTTTGATGTTGTGGCCATTACGGAGACATGGATAGAGCAGGGACAGGAATGGCTCTTGCCGGTTCCGGGATTCAGATGTTTCAGTAAGAACAGAGGAGATGGTAAAAGAGGGGTAGGTGTGGCATTGTTGATCAGGAACAATATTACAGTTGTAGAAAGGATGTTTGGGGACTCATTAACTGAGGCAGTATGGGCTGAGGTTAGAAACAGGAAAGGAGGAGAAGTCATCACGCTGGGAGTTTTCTATAGTCCTCTGAATAGTTCCAGAGATGTAGATGAAAGGATAGCAAAGATGATTCTCGATAGGAGTGAGAGAGGCAGGGTAGTTGTCATGGGGGCCTTCAACTATCCAAATATTGACTGGGATCACTAAAGTACGTGTACTATAGATGGGTCAGTTTTCGTCCAGTGTCTGGAGGAGGGCTTCCTGACAGTACGTAGACAGGCCTACAAGGGGCGAGGCCACTTCAGACTTAATAACGAGCCTGGCCAGGTGTTAGATTTGGAAGTAGGTGAGCTCTTTGGAGACAGTGATCACAATTCTGTCAGGTTTACTTTAGTGATGGAAAGGGATAGTGTACTCCACCGAGCAAGAGTTACAGCTGGGGGAAGGGAAATTACGATGCAATTAGGAAAGATTTAGGAAGTGTAGAATGGGGAAGGAAACTGCAGGGGATGAGCACATTAAAAATGTGGAGCTTATTCAAGGAAAAGCTCCTGTTTGTCCTAGATAAATATGTACCCGTCAGGCAGGGAGGAAGATATAGAACGCGTGAGCCGTGGTTTCCTAAGGAAGTGGAATCTTTGAGGAGAAAGTGAGGTCTGCAGATGCTGGAGATCAGAGCTGAAAATGTGTTGCTGGAAAAGCGCAGCAGGTCAGGCAGCATCCAGGGAACAGGAGAATCGACGTTTCGGGCATAAGCCCTTCTTCAGAAAGGAAGTGGAATCCCTAGTCAAGAAGAAGAAGGTGGCTTATGTTAGGACAAAATGTGAAAACTCAGTTAGGGCGCTTGAAGGTTACAAGGAAGTCAGGAAAGACCGAAAAAGGAGCTCAGAAGAGCCAGGAGGAGACATGAGAAGTTGTTGGCGGATAGGATCAGGGTTAACCCCAAGGCTTTCCATAGGAATGTCAGGAATAAAAGAATGACAAGAGTTAAATTGGGGCCAATCAAGGATAATAGTGGGAAGTTGTGTGTGGAGTTAGAGGAGATAGGGGAAGCACTAAATATTTTCAACAGTGTTCACTGTAGAAAATGAAAATGTTGGCATCGAAGATAGAGACACTTGCATCAAGACTAGAAGAGATTGAGGTTCAGAAGGAAGAGGTATTAGAAATACTAGGTAAAAACAATGACTGCAGATGCTGGAAACCAGATTCTGGATTAGTGGTGCTGGATACTGCAGAGTGTGAAAGTAGACAAATCCCCTGGGTCAGATGTGATCTATCCTCGGATCCTCTGGGAAGCAAGGGAAGAGATTGCCGAGCCTTTGGCATTGATCTTCAAATCATCATTGTCTAAAGGAATAGTGCCCAAGGATAGCAAATGTGGCTCCCTTGTTCAAAAAGGGTAGTAGAGACAACCCTGGTAACTACAGACCAGTGAGTCTCACTTCAGTTGTTGGTAAAGTGTTGGAAAAGGTTATAAGAGATGATTATAAATCCTATCTAGAAAAGAATAATCTGATCAGGGACAGTCAGCACGGTTTTGTGAAGGGTAGGTCGTGCCGAACGAATCTTATTGTTTTTTTTGACAAAGTGACCAAACAGGTAGATGAGAGTAAACCAGTTGATGTGGTGTATATAGATTTCAGCAAGGCGTTCGATAAGGTTCCCCCCAGTAGGCTATTATACAAAATGCGGAGGAATGGGATTGTGGCAGACATAGCGGTTTGGATCAGTAATTGGCTTGCTGAAAGAAAACAGAGGGTTGTAGTTGATGGAACATGTTTATCTTGGTGTACTAGCAGCGTACTGCAAGGGTCGGTGTTGGGTCCACTGCTGTTTGTCATTTTTATAAATGACCTGGATGAGGGCTTAGAAGGGTGGTTTAGTAAATTTGGGGACGACACTAAGGTCGGTGGAGTTGTGGATAGTGACGAAAGATGTAGTAGGTTGCAGAGAGACATAGATAGGATGCAGAGCTGGGCTGAGAGGTGGCAAATGGAGATTAATACGGACAAGTGTGAGGTGATACACTTTGGGCGGAGTAATCGGAATGCAAAGTACTGGGCTAATGGTAAGATTCTTGGGAGCACAGATGAGCAGAGATCTGTGTCCATGTACACAGATCCATGAAAGTTGCTACCCAGATTGACAGGGTTGTTAAGAAGGCATACAGTGTTTTGGCCTTTATTAATAGAGGGATTGAGTTCCGGAACCAGGAGGTTTTGCTGCAGCTGTACAAAGCTCTGGTACGGCCGCACTTGGAGTATTGTGTACAGTTCTGGTCACCGCACTATAGGAAGGATGTGGAAGCTTTGGAAAGAGTGCAGAGGAGATTTACTAGGATGTTGCCTGGTATGGAAGGAATGTCTTACGAGGAAAGGCCAAGGGCCTCGAGGCTGTTCTTATTAGAAAGAAGGTGGTTGAGAGGTGACTTAATAGAGACATACAAGATAATCAGAGGGTTAGATAGGGTGGACAGGGAGCGCCTTTTTCCAAGTATGGGGACGGCAAACACAAGGGGACACAACTTTAAAAAGTGAGGGGAGATAGATATAAGACAGATGTCAGAGGTAGTTCCTTTACTCAGAGTAGTAAGGGCATGGAATGCTTTGCCTGCATCGGTAGTAGATTCACCAAGTTTAAGTGCATTTAAGTTGTCATTGGACAGGCAAATGGACGTACATGGAATAGTGTAGGTGGGATGGGCTTCAGATTAGTATGATAGGGCAGCGCAACATCGAGGGCCAAAGGGCCTGTACTGCATTGTAATGTTCTATGTACTCCTTAGCAAAGGCAGGAAAGAAAACGCAGAGACGGAACTCGGACTCTGACCCATTAAGACCAGGCCTGAGTGTAACTGACCCGACATACTAATATTTATAATGGATGAGGAGGTTGAGGGGTGAGTTAGTAAATTTGCTGATGACACAAAGGTTGGAGGTGCCGTTGATAGTATCGAGGGCTATTGCAGGCTGCAGCATGACATAGACAAGAGCTGAGAAATGGCAGATGGAGTTCAACCTGGATAAATGTGAAGTGATGCATTTTAGAAGGCCAAACTCAAATGCTAATTTTCGGATTAAAGACAGGATTCTTGACAGTGTGGAGGATCAGAGGGATCTTGGTATTCAAGTGCATAGATCCCTCAAAGTTGCCACCCAAGTGGATAGGGTTGTTAAGAAAGCATATGGTGGTTTGGCTTTCAATAACAGGGGGATGGAGTTTAAGAGCTGCAAGATTTTGCTACAGTTCTAACAAGTCCCTGGTGAGACCACACTTGGAATATTGTGTCCAGTTCTGATTGCCCTACTACAGGAAAGATAGAGGCTTTGGAGAGTGTGCAAAGAAGGTTTACCCGGATGCTGCCTGGACTGGAGGGCTTGCCTTATGAAAAGAGGTTGACTAAGCTCTGACTTTGCTCTCTGGAGAGAAGGAGGAAGAGGGACGATCTAATCAAGTTGCACAAGATAATGAGAAGAATGGATAGAATCAATAGCCAGACACTTTTCCCCAGGGCAGGATTGACTGGCACGAGGGGTCATAGTTTTAAGATATTGGGAGAAAGGTACAGACCAGATGTCAGAGGAAGGTTCTTTATACAGATTTATGAATGCATGGAATGCATTGCCAGCAGTGGTGGTGGAAGCTGAGTCATTGGGGACATTCAAGTGACTGCTGGACATGCGCATTAGGATTAATCCTCAGCACAACATTGTGGGCCAAAGGGCCTGTTCTGTGCTGTACTTTTCTATGTTCTATTTCTATGTTAGGAAAAAAATAGTGCGCTTCCTGCGAGATACTCACCACTCCAAGAAATTAACCTGGGTGAATCAGTTGTAAAAAACTGAATCTGAGTCACCTTGCTGTCCTTTGCAAAAAGGGGAGCTAACTTGTTGGATCTCCATTTCCCACTGGAGATCCATCAGTGTGGTAAGTGTGTCAACGATTCAGCACCAGGTGGTTTGCTCCATTACACTGCCCACTGGGAGATAGCACCTGATAGCAGACGATGACACATCCTTCCCAATTGTCTCAATGCCTTCTCTGCTCACATTAAGCAGAACTTCAGTGGAGAGGTAATACCTATTCTGACAACTCCTGATGAGCCTATCCCAGTCACTGCATCAGAGGTCAGATCAATTTTCCTTTGTGCGAATCCAAGGAAAGTGATGGGACCAGACGGAGTACCAGGCCATGCACTCAGCATGTGCAGATTAACTGACAGAGGTCTTCTCGGACATCTTCAACCTCTCCTTGCAGCAGGCCACTGTCCCTGCCTGTTTTCAAGAGGGCCAACATCATCCTGTGCCTAAAGGTGACTCATGCAGTATGTATGTCTCAATGCCTACTGCCCAATAGTCCTAACTTCAGTGGTCATGAAGTGCTTTGAAAGGCTAGTCATGGCATTAATGAACTCCAGCCTCCCCCACTACTCTTGACCCACTCCAAAATTTGTGTCAGACCAATGGATCCGCTTCAGATGCCAAATCACCTGCCCTTAAATCCTCCCTCATATCAAGAACAATTATGTCAGAATCCTACTCATTGACTACAGTTCAGCCTTCAACACTATTAACCCCTGGAGACTGATTACTGGAGTGGAGTGATCTCAGACTTAGCCCCACTATCTGCAACTGGATCCTCTGTGGCCAGTGGGTCAGGAAACTCAGTAAGGTTGGGGACAATATTTCATCCAAACACTCAGCACTGGAGCCACCCCCAGGGGGGTGTACTCAGCCCCCTACTGTAGCCACTGTATACGCACGACTGCGTTGCCAAATGCCAGACTGATGCCATTTACAAGTTTGCTGATGACACCACCATAGTCATCTCAGATGGCAACAAAACAGACTATAGATGGGAGGTGGAAGACCTGGAAAAATACTGCACTGACAACACCCTAGCTCTCAATGGAACTAATTATTGACTTTTGGCAGGATAATGGGCGGCACGGTGGCACAGTGGTTAGCACTGTTGCCTCGCAGCGCCAGAGACCCGGGTTCAATTCCCGCCTCAGGCGACTGACTGTGTGGAGTTTGCACGTTCTCCCCGTGTCTGCGTGGGTTTCCTCCGGGTGCTCCGGTTTCCTCCCACAATCCAAAGATGTGCAGGGCCAGATGAATTGGCCATGCTAAATTGCCCGTAGTGTTAGGTAAGGGGTAAATGTAGGGGTATGGGTGGGTTCGCTTCGGCGGGTCGGTGTGGACTTGTTGGGCCGAAGGGCCTGTTTCCACACTGTAATGTAATCTAATTACTCATGCACCCCTTATACATTAACAGCATAGAGGTGGAACGAGTGGAGTGTGTCAAGCTCATGAGTGTGGTCATTCACATCAAGCTTTCTTGGACTCTTCATGTGGATACACTGGTTACAAAGGCCAAACAACGCTTCTTCCTCAGTTAAGGACATTTGACATGACGGCAAATACTTTTGCCAACTTTTATAGATGTGCCACAAGGGCTTTCTGTCTGGATTATCACTACCTGGTATGGTAACAGTCCCATTCAAGGTCAGAAACTGTTACAGAGAGCCCAGACAATCAAAGGCCAATCTCCAATCTATACAATCCATCTACCACACCCATTGTCAAGGAAAGGCCGCCAGCACTCTCAATGATCCATCCCACCCTGGCAATGTTTTTCTACAACCTCTACCATCAGGGAGAAGGTATAGAAGCCTGAACACAAGCACCAACTGGTTTTGAAACATTTTCTACCCTACTGTTAGAATACTGAATGGACTCAAACTCTTAATGTTCGCCTGTACCTGTGTTTTTGCTGGTTTACCAATTATTTACTTATCGATGCTCCTTAACTATGTGATCTGCCTGTATTGCTCGCAAGACAAAGCTTTTCACTGTGCCTTGGTACACTTGACAATAAATTCAACTGCTTCGTCTCTTGCTGTCCAAGAATCCAGTTGTGGTAAATGGTACTGAAAAGTCTGCACTACAAATCAATTGCAGAGGTGCACTGGAGCTACATCAAATCCAAATCTTGTTTGCCAGTGGAAATGAAGTGTTACAGCCTTTGCTAGTACTACTGTCCTATTGGTGATAGAAGCATGTCTCAACAGGATGTGGTCAGTTGATTCTCTCTCCTGCCCTGGCCATAATATATTTAACAAGGAAGACCCCAAAAATAGACAGTAGCTTGAAAAGCCTCAAAACACATTACTTTATCTATTCTCAAAGTCCCGTTGGAATAGCCCCATCTCTAGTTGATTTCCACCACTATTGAAATGGATTAGAAGACCATTGAGTATGAAATTTGAATTTGCAACTCTTCAAAATACAAGCATCAATTCTCAGTCCCCAGGGTCTCTTACTAGAAAGCTTTGATCAATATAAACAGATGGTAGGCTCAAATTTCAGCCTCATATGCTTGTCACTTGCTTCACTCATGGGTTTCCTTAGTGTTAGGAAACAAGCATCCCATCTGATGACGTCTGGAGTAAGGGCTAATGCCATTGCTCTCAAACCCAAGACGTGGTCCGTATAAAATGCAGAGAAGCTTTCTCAGGTGGCTTCATTCCCCCTCTACAAGCAACAGTCATCGTAAGCTTGAAGAAAAATTCCACTGCCATGGACATTTTGGTGTATCATCAAGTGATTGAAACAAAGTAGAACACTGCTGAATGGTTATGGTCAGAAATCATCATAAAACACCAGGTTACAATCCAACCTGACAAAAAGAACAGCATTCTAAAAGCTTGTGATTTCAAATAAATCCATTGGTACTATAACCTAATGTCATGTAACTTCTGATCTAATCCACCCCCAGCACCTCCACTTCACTCTACGGTTACAGCAGACAGACCACCTGAAGTACATTTGACATTTGTACTTTAAGCTCAGTTTTTTGAGCAAACAGTACAATTGTGTCAATGCAATATCTTACCCAAGGGACTGAATTATAGAGACATTGGATAAGCCAGGCTGTTTTTCTTTACAGCATAGGAGACTGAAGGGGAATCTCAGAAGTCTACGAAAAGGTATGGATATGGTGAATGCAGTCTTTTTCACCAGGGTTAGGGAAACCAAAGACTAGAGGGCATCAGTTTAAAGGTAAGGTGAAAAGAATAAATGGGAATCAGAGGGGAAATTTCTTTTCAGACAGAGGGTGGTACACATATAAAATGAGCTGCCAGCCAAACTGGTGGACATTAAATTTTAAAAAGACATTGGACAAATACGTGGATAAGAAAGATTTAGAAGGATATGGGCTAACTGCAGGTAAATGGGGTTAGCGTGGACAGACATTTTGGTCAGCATGAACCAAAGGGCATCTCTGTGCTGTAGGATTGACCCAAACCCTGGAGACAAAAAAATAAAAATAGGTGCAAGGGTTTAAAAAACATCTATTGCTCAGATCTGGACAGAAGGGATGGTTAGCACCTTAAATAAATAAATTTTTTGTTACTTGCAAACATGTCACAAGATTGTTGCTAATTGATGCAGAGGATTGTGGTACTCGTGTAATGACAATAGATGCAAGAGTAGGCCATTCTGCCCTTCGAGCCTGCACCACCATCAATATGATCATGGCTGATCATCCTTAATCAGTATCCTGTTCCTGCCTTATCTCCATAACCCTTGATTCCACTATCCTTGAGAGCTCTATCCAACTCTTTCTTAAATGAATCCAGAGACTGGGCCTCCACTGCCCTCTGGGGCAGAGCTTTCCACACAGCCACCACTCTCTGGGTGAAGAAGTTTCTCCTCATCTCTGTCCTAAATGGTCTACCCTATATTTTTAAGCTGTGTCCTCTGGTTCGGCACTCACCCATCAGCGGAAACATGTTTCCTGCCTTCAGAGTGTCCAATCCTTTAATAAGCTTAAATGTCTCAATCAGATCCCCTCTCAGCCTTCTAAACTCAAGGGTATACAAGCCCAGTCGCTCCAGTCTTTCAGTGTAAGGTAATCCCGCCATTTCAGGAATTGACTTTGTGAACCTACGCTGCACTCCCTCAATAGCCAAAATGTCCTTCCTCAAATTTGGAGACCAGAGCTGCACACAGTACTCCAAGTGTGGTCTCACCAGGGCCCTGTACAGCTGCAGAAGACCCTCTTTGCTTCGATACTCAATCCCTCTTGTTATGAAAGTCAGCATGCTATTTGCCTTCTTCACTACCTGCTGAGCCTGCATGCTTACCTTCATTGACTGGTGTACAAGAACACCCAGATCTCTGTACTGCCCCTTTACCTAAATTGATTCCATTTAGGTCGTAATTTGCCTTCCTGTTCTTGCCACCAAAGTGGATAACCATATATTTATCCACATTAAATTGCATCTGCCATGCATCTAACTACTCACCTAACTTGTCCAGGTCACCCTGTAATGTCCTAACATCCTCATCACATTTCACCCTGCCACCCAGCTTAGTATCATCAGCAAATTTGCTAATGTTATTACTAATTATATAGAAGATGGTATTAACATATTGTAAAAAGCTGCGATCACAGTACTGATCCCTGCGGTACCCCACTGGTCACTGCCTGCCATTCCGAAATGGAGCCGTTTATCACTACTTTGTTTCCTATCAGCCAACCAACTTTCAATCCAAGTTAGTACTTTGCCCCCAGTACTATGCGCCCTAATTTTGCTGACTAACCTCCTATGTGGGACTTTATCAAAAGCTTTCTGAAAGTCCAGGTACGCTACATCTACTGGATCTCCCGAGTTATATCCTCAAAAAATTCCAGAAGATTAGTCAAGCATGATTTCCCCTTCATAAATCCATGCTGACTCTGACCTATCCTGTTACTACTATCCAGGTGTGTCGTAATTTCATCCTTTATAATAGACGCAGCATCTTTCCCACCACTGAGGTCAGACTAACTGGTCTATAATTTCCTGCTTTCTCTCTCTCTCCTTTCTTAAAAAGTGGGACAACATTAGCCACCCTCCAACCCACAGGAACTGATCCTGAATCTATAGAACATTGGAAAATAATCGCCAATGCATCCATGATTTCTAGAGCCACCTCCTTCACTACCCTGGGATGTAGACCATTAGGCCCCAGGGACTTATCAACCTTCAGACCTAACAGTCTCTACAACACCAATTCCTGGCAAATATAAATTCCCTTAAGTTCAGGTCCTTCAGCCACTGTTACCTCAGGGAGATTGCTTGTGATCTGAAGTACCAATTCAATTCTTCTGCCATTTCTTTGTTCCCTGTAATATATTCCCCTGTTTGTCTTCAAGGGCCCAATTTTAGTCTTAACCATTTTTACTATCCTCCTTTATATTATTGGCCAGTTTACCTTCGTACCTCATTTTTTCTCTGCATATTTCCTTCTTAGTAATCTTCTGTTGTTCTTTAAAAGCTTCCCAATCCTCCGTTTTCCCACTTATCTTTGCTATGTTATACTTTTTCTCTTTTAACTTTATATGTTTCTTAACTTCCCTCGTCAGCCATGGCCACCTATGCCTCCTCCTAGGATCTTTCTTCCTTTTTGGAATGAACTGATCCTGCATCTTCTGCATTATACACAGAAATATCCGCCATTGTTCCTCCACGGTCATCCCTGCTAAAGGTATTGCACCATTGAACTTTGGCCAGCTCCTCCCTCATAGCTCCATAGTTCCCTATATTCAACAGAAGTACTGTCACTTCCAATTGTACCCTCTCCCTCTCAAATTGCAGATTGAAGCTTATTGTATTATGGTCACTACTTCCCAATGGCTCCTTCACTTTGAGTCCTTGACCAATTCTGGTTCGTTGCACAAACCAGATCCAGAATTGCTTTCTCCCTGGTAGGCTCCAGCACCAGCTGTTCTAAGAATCCATCTCTGAGGCACTCCACAAAGTCTCTTTCTTGAGGTCCAATACCATCCTGATTCTCCCAGTCTCCCTGCATGTTGAAATCCCCCATAACAACTGTAGTAACATCTTCGCGACAGGCCAAATTCAGCTCCTGATTTAACTTACATCCGACGTCCAGACTACTGTTTGGGGACCTGTAGATAACTCCCAAGAGAGTCTTTTTACCCTTAGTATTTCTCAGCTCTATCCACACTGACTTTACATCCCCTGATTCTAGGTCCCCCCTCGCAAGGGACTGAATATCATCCCTTACCAACATGGCCATCCCACCCCCTCTGCCTGTCAGTCTGTCCTTACGATAGCATGTGTAGCCTTGAATATTTATTTCCCAGCTGGAAATGTGTTGCTGGAAAGGTGCAGCAGGTCAGGCAGCATCCAGGGAACAGGAGAATCGACGTTTCGGGCATAAGCCCTTCTTCCTGAAGAAGGGCTTATGCCCGAAACGTCGATTCTCCTGTTCCCTGGATGCTGCCTGACCTGCTGCGCCTTTCCAGCAACACATTTCCAGCTCTGATCTCCAGCATCTGCAGACCTCACTTTCTCCTATTTATTTCCCAGGCCCTGTCCATTTGAAGCCACGTCTCAATGGAACTCTATGCTTCAGAGAAGAAGTACACTCCAACAATTGATATGCAACACCATCCAGGACTAGATAAACTGTTATAGCATGCACTTCAAATGCTATTTGCACTTCAAATTCAAATGTTGCAGTACAGACTTTTCCAGCATTTGTATTAAGCATTGCAGGTCAGAGCGTAATTCACAGACCACTTGGGTATCCAAAACAAAAAAGGAGTTACCCAAACATTTTACCAGAACCATTTCAGAGGGTATCCCCAGTTGTCATATTCCACTTATCTGAAGATGTATATGAGACAAAACCTTTGAAGTGGCTTTGATTCAGACTCAAAGGGGATTATGGAGGAACATGTTGCATTAGTCACAAACCAGCTGAACATGAGCAGTGTCCCTTTGTCAACCAGAGGTCTTTGTGGGCAATATGCAAAGATGGCAAAGCAACCCATAATTCCCTGAAGGGCTTTTGCCCCGAAACGTTGACTTTCCTACTCCTCGGATGTTGCCTGACCTGCTGTGCTTTTCCAGCACCACTCCTCACTTTGTTAGGAACATGGCATCAATTTCAAAGGAGGGTGCCTGTAAACAGGAAAGTGGCTTGAAGTGTGTATACTTCAATGCAAGAAGTATACGAAATAAGGTAGGTGAACTTGCAGCGTGGGTTGGTACCTGGGACTTCGATGTTGTGGCTATTACGGAGACATGGCTAGAACAGGGACAGGATTGGCTGTTGCAGGTTCCAGTATTTAAATGTTTTAGTAGGGTCAGAGGTGGGGGTAAAAGAGGGGGAGGTGTGGCATTGCTTGTCAAAGATAGTATTACAGTGGTGGAAAGGACGATGGATGAGGACTTGCCATCTGAGGTAGTCTGGGCTGAGGTTAGGAATAGGAAAGGTGAGGTCACCCTGTTAGGAGTCTTTTACAGGCCTCCTAATAGTCCTAGAATCATTGAAGAAAGGATAGGGAAGGTGATTCAGGAGAGGAGTGACAGTAATAGGGTGGTTGTTATAGGGGACTTTAACTTTCCTGATATTGATTGGGAAAGCTATAGCTCAAGTTCGTTAGATGGGTCAGTGTTTGTTCAATGTGTGCAGGAGAGTTTCCTGACACAATATGTAGACAGGCCAACAAGAGGTGAGGCCATACTGGATTTGGTTCTGGGTAACGAACCAGGCCAGGTGTTAGAATTAGAGGTAGGTGAGCACTTTGGGGATAGTGACCATAATTCGGTGATTTTTACTCTCGTGATGGAGAGGGATAAGTGTGTACTACAGGGCAAGAGTTATAGCTGGGGTCAGGGAAATTATGATGCGGTGAGGCATGACTTAGGATGTGTGGCTTGGAAAAGTAGACTCCAAGGCAAGAGTGTAAATGATATGTGGAGCTTGTTCAAGGAGCAACTATTGAGTGTCCTTGATAATTATGTACCTGTCAGGCAGGGAGGAAAGGGTCATGTGAGGGAGCCGTGGTTTAATAAGGAATTGGAATCCCTTATTAAATGGAAGAGGGCGGCCTATCTCAAGATGAGACGTGAAGGTTCAATTGGGGCGATTGAGAGTTATAGGGTAGCCAGGAAGGACCTGAAGAGAGAGCTAAGAGCAGCAAGGAGGGGACATGAAAGGTCCTTAGTCGGTAGGATTAGGGAAAACCCCAAGGCTTTCTATAGGTATGTTAGGAATAAAAGAATGACTAGGGTAGGAATAGGTCCAGTCAAGGATAGTAGTGGGAAGTTGCGTGTGGAGGCGGAAGAGATTGGGGAGACACTGAATGAATACGTTTCTTCAGTATTTACTCAGGAACAGGGCATTGTCGCCGATGTGAATACTGAGTCACAAATAAGTAGAATGGATGGCTTTGAGGTATGTAGAGAAGAGGTGTTGGAAATCCTGGAAAAGGTGAAAATAGATAAGTCCCCTGGGCCTGATGGCATTTATCCTAGGATTCTCTGGGAAGCAAGGGAGGAGATTGCAGAGCCATTGGCCTTGATTTTTATGTCCTCTTTGTCTACAGGAGTAGTGCCAGAAGACTGGAGGATAGCAAATGTGGTTCCCTTGTTCAAGAAGGGGAGTAGGGATAACCCTAGTAACTATAGGCCGGTGAGTCTCACTTCTGTTGTGGGCAAAGTCTTAGAGAGAATTGTAAGGGATAGGATTTATGCACATCTGGATAGGAATAATGTGATCAAGGATAGTCAGCATGGTTTTGTGAAGGGCAGGTCGTGCCTCACAAACCTTATTGAATTCTTTGAAAAGGTGACGAAGGAGGTTGATGAGGGGAAAGCGGTAGATGTGGTATATATGGATTTTAGTAAGGCGTTTGATAAGGTTCCCCATGGTAGGCTACTGCAGAAAATACGGAGATATGGCATTGAGGGTGAGTTGGAGGTTTGGATTAGGAATTGGCTGGATGGAAGAAGACAGAGGGTAGTAGTTGATGGCAAAGTTTCTTCATGGAGTGCCGTCACTAGCGGTGTTCCGCAAGGATCTGTTTTGGGACCATTGCTGTTTGTCATTTTTATAAATGACCTGGAAGAGGGGTTAGAAGGTTGGGTGAGCAAGTTTGCGGATGATACGAAAGTCGGAGGAGTTGTTGACAGTGAGGAAGGATGTGGCAGGTTACAGCAGGATATAGAGAAGCTGCAGAGCTGGGCAGAAAGGTGGCAAATGGAATTCAATGTAGCTAAGTGTGAGGTGATTCACTTTGGGAAGAATAACAAAAAGATGGGGTACTGGGCTAATGGTCAGATACTTGGTAGTGTGGATGAGCAGAGGGATCTTGGTGTCCATGTACACAGATCTCTGAAAGTTGCCACCCAGGTAAATAGTGCGGTGAGGAAGGCATATGGCGTACTGGCTTTTATTGGTAGAGGAATTGAGTTCCGGAGTACTGAGGTCATGTTGCAGTTGTATAAGACTCTGGTGCGGCCGCATCTGGAATATTGTGTGCAGTTTTTTGTCGCCATACTATAGGAAGGATGTGGAGGCACTGGAACGGGTGCAGAGGAGGTTTACCAGGATGTTGCCTGGTATGGAAGGAAGATCGTATGAGGAAAGACTGAGACACTTGGGGCTGTTTTCATTAGAGAAAAGAAGGTTTAGGGGTGACTTGATTGAGGTGTACAAGATGATTAGGGGGTTAGATAGGGTTGAACCTTTTCCCGCGTATGGAGTCGGGTATTACAAGGGGGCATAGCTTTAAATTAAGGGGGGGTAGATATAGGACTGAAGTTAGGGGTAGGTTCTTCACTCAGCGAGTCGTAAGTTCATGGAATGCCCTGCCAGTAGCAGTGGTGGACTCTCCCTCTTTATGGGCATTTAAGCGGGCATTGGATAGGTATATGGAGGATAGTGGGTTAGTATAGGTTAGGTGGGCTTGGTTCGGCGCAACATCGAGGGCCAAAGGGCCTGTACTGCGCTGTATTCTTCTATGTTCTATGTACTCTTGCAACCCATAATTGTCAATTCATAAACTGACACCAGACCCATAGCAAAGTGATTTGACAATTTTCCAGAGGGCAGTTAAGGGTGGGTAATAAATGCTAGCCTGGCCAATGACATCTACAGCCCATGAATGAATTTTAATAAGGGCTAAATGTGTATGCGATCAATTCTACTTTATTGGTACCTACATAATTTTTCATTCCCATTCCTCTAGTTATTCAGACATTGGAGAAGGTAAAAACTCAGTCCTATATCATCCATTTGTTCTGGTGTTTTTGAAAGATCAGGAGAAACAAATTCAAGAAAGACTACACTATGATGATTTCCAGCATTGTTACAACTAAAACAATCACTGTATTGGAAGAAATCCTTCTAGAGATATTTTGATAGTCTTATTGGGATGGCTAGAGTGGCCACCATCCTTGTCTATTGCTTAGACTTTTGAATGCATTTCTGTCCTCAAGTCTTGTTACATTGATGCCTGCAATGGGTCTGAATCACGAGAGAATGCATTGCAAACACCACCTTAAAACCAGTATCCACTGGGGGTCAGATGAGAGAGAGAGAGACTGCTTTTCATACAAGTGGTAGGAATGCCATTTTCCCCTATACATTGAAGCACATCTCAACCAAGACACTTGTGACATCTTTGTTTCTTCTATGCAGTATTGGGTGGTCAGCCTTTTTTATGCTGTCCCCTTAGTTTGTTACTGCCTACTCCCAAGCTGGAATCTGTGGAACCTTATCCACAGAATGGTGCTGGCAAGGTCAGCATTTAAGATTTTTTTTTCCTATCTCCCCGTACACTTGTGTTGCATGAATCGTTAATCCATATCAGAGGACAGTCAACCACATTGCTGTGGAACACACAGACCAGACCAAATAAAGCCACACCCTCCCTTCACTGTTTGATCACACAGCATTGCCCTTTGATGTGAAGGGCACTGCTTGTCACTGGCCACCCAGGTGTTTTCCTACCTTCCTGGTGGTGGAAATTGAATAAAGATTTGTGCACTTTGTGTCTCTCACTGTGTCTCACACCTGCACACACACACCATGGGTGCTGGGAAAAAATAAGCACTACTGCAGTTAGGCGGTAATGTGGGGGTTAAATAAATAAAGCCATGCCCTCTTTTAAAAAGGGTCATTGGTGAACCAGATGGATTTTTCACTTAAAAATGAAGTGTTCACTGTCCCTTGATGTGAAGGGCAGTGTTTGTCACTGGCCACCCGGGTGTTTTCCTATCTTCCTGGTGGTGGAAATTGAATAAAGATTCGTGCACTTTGTGTCTTTCACTGTGTCTCACACCTGCGCACACACACACCATGGGTGCTGGGAAAAAAAATGAAGTGTTCAGGATATTATGAGGATTAACTTTCAATTTCCACCAGCTGCCATGGTCATGTTTGAACTAGTGTCCCCAGACAAAAACCTTGAGCTAGATTAATGTCTAAATTCCACCTAGACTAATGAACCAAATCCTGCAACTTATTCTAAAAGTGAAAGACTTCACAGGAATCTAAGTTTGTTCAATGTATATTTTCAGATGCATGACACTAATCTTTTCCAATAAATTGTCTTATGATTCCACTCCACAATTACATGATGAAAGAGAAGCATCTAAAAGCTGCAACTACTAATAAGTCTGTTGGGCTATAAACCTAGTGTTGTCTGATTTTTAATCAATCAATCAGTCTAGCTGCCACTATAACATTCAAACATTTGTGATGTTGGAACAAGATTGAATTGGCAAACATTACCTTATGTAGCTCACTTTAAAACCCCAGTGTACAAAATCCCATGCAAGGACTACACAAAACACTACATAGGACAAACAGGAAGACAGCTAACGATCCGCATCCAAGAACACCAACTAGCCACGAAACGACACGACCAGCTGTCCTTAGTAGCCACACACGCAGATGACAAGCAACATGAGTTCGACTGGGACAACACTACTATTTATAGGACAAGCCAAACAGAGAACAGCCAGGGAATTCCTAGAGGCATGGCACTCATCCACAGATTCAATCAATAAGCACATCAACCTGGACCCAATATACCGACCACTGCAACGGACAGCTGTAACTGACAACCGGAAGCAGCAGAGACAAACCACTACAAAATGCCAGAGGAAACATCACAGAAGCGCTTCACAGGAGGCTCCCAAGCACTGACGATGTCACCTAGACAGGGGACGAAACGTCTGCAACACAAATTCCCAGCTCGGCGAACAGAACCAGAACAACAACAAGCACCCGACCTACAAATCTTCTCACAAACTTTGAACCCCAGATTTTCTAAATATAGCTAGGACAGAATAGTATCACATCCCAGGATGAGAAAAGGTCCTGTCTCCCCAGCCTTTTGTTCTTGCTTGTGGCCGGTTTTTAGTCACCAACACAATTGTTGGAGAAATATTATTTCAAATCAGAGTACCAAACTCCACGAGTTGCAGTAAAACCAAGCTTTTGTAAAGAAAAGGTGGTTCATTATTAAACTGGAGGATCAGACTGTTCAAGTAAGTGGGCGGGATCTCTTGTTGAGTTTTTAAAAACTGCCCTAAGTTCAGTTAACTACAGCATTATTGGGGTCACATGACGAGCCTCTATATCAATAGAAGCCTTTGAAATATTCACTCAAGTTATGGTCACTTCAATGTAGATAAGGTGAGAAACAAAAGCTCACTTACTTCAATAATTTCAGTCTGAGAGCAAAAATCTAAAACAGTGTCGTTTATTTGTACACTTGCAAGTGGGTGCAATGTCTAATGCCAGGTAAGGCAATGACAAATACACATCAAATCCAACAAACTCTCAAAATTTATACAGTTTGAATCCCCATATTTTTTCTTATTTCATTGTTTGCCCCCTCCTCCGCTTACGTCACTCATTTCCTTAAGACTGATCCCACAACTTCTGTTTATCCGGCCTTGTCCGTGACAAATGCCTATCTCTGGCTCCCATAAGGTTGTTTGACATCATCCCATCCTTTGCTTACCATTATCTACTCCCTCCATTTGCGCTGCCTCTCACAGCATCTTATCACTAAGCCCTTTTAATTGGGGTTTGTTCCTGTGTCTCTGTACAAGTGGGAAACCTACTGTTTATAAAGGCCTCTTTTCATAGCATTTTATCTAGTGCCTGTATTTCTACCATTGTTCTGTAATCACGTCTCATGCTAACGTACTTCCTCTATGTAGTTCCCATTTTTGCTAACTCAGCTCCGAGCTGAGAAAACAATCAGACTAATGTGAATTCATTTACTCTGTATCAGAACTTATAATTTGCAGAAATAACATTAATTCACCTATATCCCACAATTTCCCCTTTTTCTTTTGATTACCCTTTGTTATCTTCTGCATTTTTGTCTCTCTTTTTTTTTCTTTAAACATCGTTCCCAAAATTCGCAAACTTCATTTCAGAGATTTCATCCATCTTGGTTTCACTCATCGCCTCATTATTTAGCCGATAAAGTTCCTCTGTCTGATTCCCTCTTAGGGGCATCTGTTTCATCAAGGCTGTTTCAATCAGTCTTCGGGTGAGCCCTCGTATACAGGGTATGACACAACAGCCAATGGCCACCAATACCCCAACTACTACTATCAGTGAAGTAAGGATAGAAACCACCACCCCCTTCCATTTTCCAAACCAGGATTCAAGCCATCCCGTGAGAGATGTGTCTACTCCCGAATTCTCAGCCAGTTCCTCTGCTAAAGTAATCAATCCCCGTAAGGCCCGAGTAATTGAACCATCAGGCGCAGTATTATTAGGAATAAAGGTACAACAGCTTCCTCCTAACATCACACACACACCCCTTTTTCTGCTAATATCATATCAAGGGCTATTCTGTTCTCCCATGCCATCCTACTTGTCGCATCAAGCTGTTCTGATATTCCTTTAACCGCATCTCTTGTATAATTGATAAATTGCTGTTGATTATAGAAAATGTAATTTATCCAATCTACATTTTTATTAATTGTTACCCACCAAAAGAGAGCTGACTCAAAGCCTGCTGCAATCTGGTTACGAGCCTTGAATTCATCAGGTACTCCCCTAGGGACTCCTACCGAGTCGAGATAAATCCTGTCATCAAAAGAAGTATCTAACAGTAATCTCTTACCCCTTCCTTTTTTCCCTACGATCTTCTCCTTCTCAAATGCCAAGGTAAATGGAATTGCCAATTGTACAATTGCACATATCCCTCTCCAATCCGGAGGTAGCTTGGGTCTCAATATTTTTCCTCCACAGTACCACGACAGATCCGCTCGGGGAACCTTTAGTGCTGAGTAGTTCCCTCCCTTCTCCGTTTCGGTAACATTCTTAATCTCTGTACATAATTTCAGCTCCCCCAAATTTCTCGACCGACTTGTACCTTGCCTGCACACACATGACGTGAGATTTCCAACTGCGGCGGAAAATGTGGGGGGAACTTTTACATCTTTCTTCTCCAAGGGAGGGAACATCAGAGATAGGGAGGTGCAATTCCTATCATTCCATGCAGTCTCATCCTGGTACAGGGCTATCATACATTTCATGCCCTTCCTGTCTCGCTTCCACCCAAGTGGAAAGGGAACCACCTGGGCCACTGGCCTACCGGAGGCACATCCATAGCAATTGCTTTTGTTCAGACTTTTTACAGTATACTTTACCCATTCAACCCAGGCATTTGCATCCCCGTACCCAGTTTCTATCTCGATGGTCTGTTTCAAGTCTTTTACCTCTATAATTTTTACTACTTTAGGATCATCGGGAGGGGTGAAGGGTTGTATCTTATTACCCAGTAATTCTACCCGTTTTCCCTGTCCTACGCTAATTCAAAAACAACAGGCCACGAACTCCTTCCCATTTGTTTTCATTTCAATCCCAAATGTTTCATTTAATTGTATCTCATAAGTGCCTCCCTCCCAGAATTGCTTCGTGCCATGTGGTTTTCTTTATCGTTAAGTATATTGGATTACACTTCTTATCGAGACAATCGCGAGCTGGTCGGAAGGGGGCCCGGTGTACTGTGATGAGACCATTATACCAGATACCATCCCTGAGGCCAACCCCATAGGACTTAAGATGTACCTCAGAGCTGCGGTACTGTCTTTGATTAGCTACATCCCCACAATTTACTAAACTGCATGCATCAGTGTCTATTACTTGTGGATTATCAGACTCGGGAACCGTTAATAATACATATGAAAATGATATGTGACAAAATCCCAATACTAAGAGGGCTAGCATCATAACTCTAAACATTCCCAGTATTCTAATCATCATGCTGAAGCACAAAAAGGCTTAATATACAATCTTACAGAAATAATCCCACGCTCGCGCCGCCACTGTATAGTCAGTTACTCAAAGTCTCTTTAGTCTGAGTTTTAGCGGGTCTTGCGTTGATTCGGCTGTCCAGACTTCTTCCTCAACTGGAGGGTCCACAGGCCCTTTGATCCGAGTGTAATGAGTCCAGCCTTTTTCCGCCGTCCTTATTGCCATTTCGGTAGTCAAAAGAGCCTGGTACGGCCCTTCCCAGTCCGGCTGCAATTTAGTCTCTGTCCATGATTTTACTAAGATCCAATCACCCGGCCGGGTGGGGTGAACAGTGAATTCAAGGGGCGGAGTCTGTGCCAATAAACCCTGTTTCCTGAGGAAAGATAAAGAGGACGACAAGCCCAGTATATACTTCTTTAAAAACAAATCTTTAGTTTCGGGAATTGGCAATTCTCCATCCTTTCCCAGATAAGGTAATCCAAATAAGATTTCATAGGGGGATAGTCCCAAATCTTTCCTCCACCAAGGGACAAGCCCAAAAGGCATCCTTTAAATCTATCACACTAAACCATCTGTGGTCATGAGGGATCTTACTTAATAACGTGTAGGGATTTGGCACCACTGGGTGCCTGATCTGTACTATTCGATTCAATGTTCTCAAATCCTGCACCAATCGATAAGTTCCATCAGATTTCCGCACTGGTAGAATTGGGGTATTATAAGGAGACATACATGGCTCCAACAGTCCATCTCTAATCAGTCCTGTAATTACTGGCTGCAGTCCTCGTGTACCTTCTATGGAAATGGGATATTGTCGTTCACAGACAACGTCTCCTTCCCATCTTAAAGCTATTAAAAGGGGAGGGATCTGTAGTTTTCCACGATTCCCTTCTCTAGCCCATACAATAGGGTCTATCTCTCTTTGTATCCTCTGTCAACATCGCCAGTTGTACAACTAATTATTTTTCCGGAATTCCAATCTCCAGTCCTAAGAGGATAATTAAGTCTCTCCCTAGTAAGTTACTTCCTATATCAGGGATATACAGCAGTTCCCTGTGACCCTATCCTTAGGTAAGGGGTAAATGTAGGGGTATGGGTGGGTTTCGCTTCGGCGGGTCGGTGTGGACTTGTTGGGCCGAAGGGCCTGTTTCCACACTGTAATCTAATCTAATCTAATCACATCATACCTTCTATCATCATAGGTTCAAATACCGGAACAGTAAATCCTTCCCCTTTTACCCCCGAAACAGTAATTGATCGTGTTGACATTTCTGCTTTCTTTGGTTTAAAATTCAGCGATGACCTTGCCCCCGTATCTACTAGGAAGACTGCCTCTTCCCTACAGGGTCCCACCTTCAAGTTTATCAAGGGTTCCTGGTGGGCCCCCAAGGGCAGGAACCCCTGACACCCCTATTCTTCATCAAAATAAGCGGAATTGCCCTTTCTTCCCTTTGTAGATCAGGACACTGCCGCCTAAAATGCCCTATCTTTCCGCAATAATAGCATCCTGCCTGTGGAGACTTCCATCTCTGCCCCTGTCGCCCAAACCCTCTATCAAATGCTCCCCCTTGTCCTCTCCCTCTTCCTCTCTGTCCTACATGCTGCCTCCTGCCGCTCCGGTTGCTCACTATTGGTTCCATTCTCCTCTTAACTACCTCATCAACCGTAGCTATCATCATTTTCGCCTTCTGATTTTGTCTCTCATCCTCCCTCTTTACAAACACTTTCTGTGCCTCTCTCAACAATTCATCTAATGGTTTTTCACTCCACCCTTCTATCTTCTGTATCTTTCTCTGTATGTCTGGCCATGCTTTTGTCACAAAATGTACTTTCAAAAGACCCTGTGCCACTGGGTCCTCAGGGTTCATTCCAGAATATTTCCGCATTGAGTCCCTTAATCTTTGCAAGAAAGCTGAGGGAGTCTCATCTTTCTCCTGTCTAACTTCAAAGGCTTTAGTCAAATTCTGTGACTTCGGAACTGCCTCTCTTATTCCTTTTAGAATCAGGTCTTTCAATTCCCTAATTTCTTGTTGTGGTTCTGTTCGCCGAGCTGGAAGATTTTGTTGCAAACGTTTCGTCCCCTGGCTTGGCGACATCATCAGTGCTTGGGAGCCTCCTGCGAAGCGCTTCTTTGATGTTTCCTCCGGTGTTTATAGGGGTCTGTCCCTGCCGCTTCCGGTTGTCAGTTTCAGCTGTCCGCTGTAGTGGTTGGTATATTGGGTCCAGGATGATGTGTTTGTTGATGGAGTTTGTGGATGAATGCCATGCCTCTAGGAATTCCCTGGCTGTTCTCTGTCAGGCTTGCCCTATAATGGTAGTGTTGTCCCAGTCGAATTCATGTTGCTTGTTGTCTGCGTGTGTGGCTACTAAGGATAGCTGGTCGTGTCGTTTCGTGGCTAGTTGATGTTCATGTATGCAGATTGTTAGCGGTCTTCCTGTTTGTCCTGTATAGTGTTTTGTGCAGTCCTTGCATGGTATTTTGTACACTACATTAGTTTTGCTCATGTTGGGTATCGGGTCCTTCGTTCTGGTGAGTTGTTGTCTGAGCGTGGCTGTTGGTTTGTGTGCCGTTATGAGTCCTAGGGGTTGCAGTAGTCTGGCTATCAGTTCTGAGATGCTCCTGATGTATGGTAGTGTGGCTAGTCCTTTTGGTTGTGGTATGTCCTCGTTCCGTGGTCTTTCTCTTAGGCATCTGTTGATGAAGTTGCGCAGGTATCCGTTTTTGGCGAATACCTTGTATAGGTGTTCCTCTTCTTCTTTTTGCATTTCTGGTGTACTGCAGTGTGTTGTGGCCCTTTTGAATAGTGTCCTGATGCAGCTTCGTTTGTGTGTGTGTTCAAAGAATGAAACCGGAAAGCAACAACACCCCCAGATTCTATGGATTACCTAAAGTACACAAACCAGACATCCCACTCAGACCCATAGTATCACTACCAGGGACACCATCATACAAACTGGCCAAAGAACTACAACAGAAACTGAAACACCTGGTCAGCGGATCCAAACACTCTATACAATCAACACAGGAATTCTTGGACATCATCAGAAATATACACAGAGACAAAGAAGAAACCATGATATCATTCGAAGTGACGGCACTGTTCACTTTGATTGACAAAACCCTAGCCAGAGAAACAATAGCCAACCTACTGGACATACAGAACAGAAAACAGGACGCTGAACCTATCAACAAAGACGGCATACTTAAACTACTGGACTTGTGCCTCACAACACACTTCACATTCAACAACCAGATATACGAACAAATCAACGGAACACCCATGGGGTCACCAATCTCGGGACTCATAGCAGAGGCAGTTATGCAAAGGTTAGAACAAACAGTCCTACCACAAATTCAACCCAAACTCTGGGTCAGATATGTCGATGACACGTTTGTAATCATTAAAAACACGGAAATAGAAAAAACACACCGGATCATCAACGCCACACTCACAGGAATCCGATTCACGAGAGAACAAGAAAAGGATAGCCAACTCTCATTCCTAGACGTGATGGTACAGAGAACACCGAACGGAGAATTCACTACAAGGGTATACAGGAAAGCCACACACACAGACCAAGTCCTAAACTATGAAAGTAACCACCCCAACACACACAAACGAAGCTGCATCAGGACACTATTCAAAAGGGCCACAACACACTGCAGTACACCAGAACTGCAAAAAGAAGAGGAACACCTATACAAGGTATTCGCCAAAAACGGATACCCGCGCAACTTCATCAACAGATGCCTAAGAGAAAGACCACGGAACGAGGACATACCACAACCAAAAGGACTAGCCACACTACCATACATCAGGAGCATCTCAGAACTGACAGCCAGACTACTGCGACCCCTAGGACTCATAACGGCACACAAACCAACAGCCACGCTCAGACAACAACTCACTAGAACGAAGGACCCGATACCCAACATGAGCAAAACTAATGTAGTGTACAAAATACCATGCAAGGACTGCACAAAACACTATACAGGACAGACAGGAAGACAGCTAACAATCCGCATACATGAACATCAACTAGCCACGAAACGAAACGACTAGCTATCCTTAGTAGCCACACACGCAGACAACAAGCAACATGAATTCGACTGGGACAACACTACCATTATAGGGCAAGCCAGACAGAGAACAGCCAGGGAATTCCTAGAGGCATGGCATTCATCCACAAACTCCATCAACAAACACATCGACCTGGACCCAATATACCAACCACTACAGTGGACAGCTGAAACTGACAACCGGAAGCGGCAGGGATAGACCCCTATAAACACCGGAGGAAACATCAAAGAAGCGCTTCGCAGGAGGCTCCCAAGCACTGATGAAGTCGCCTAGCCAGGGGACGAAACGTTTGCAACAAAAACTTCCAGCTCGGCGAACAGAACCACAACAACGAGCACCCGAGCTACAAATCTTCGCACAAACTTTGATCCCACATTTCTTCTCTATGCTCCGGGTTTTGGTTTTCCCACTGGGGGTCTTTGAGGGGAAACTTCACCTCTCCCTGTTCAGCATCCCCATCTCCAATCGGGTGTTCCCTGTCCCATATTTTAATAGCAGCTCCCCGTATAAGTCCCCTTTCCTCCCCAGTAAATAGTATATTCAAAATAGACATTAACTCAGCCCAGATATACAGACTGGGCCCCAGAAATTGATCAATTTGTTCACACAACCCCACCGGATCCTCAACCAGGACCTTCATTTTCTTTTTAAATGTTCTGACCTCCCCACTGGTGAGGGGGGGCACTTACAAACCCAATCTCTTTGTCCCCTATGGGTACCTCCCGTAGGGGATAATCGTTACGTTCTTCCCCTTTTTCTTTTTTTAAAGAAATATTGCAATATTTCTAGCTCCCCATAACTTCAAACACCAATTCATCAATTCATGCTTGACTAACCTTTAAAGCCTGTTCCTAACTTATAAATATATTTATATATTTACGTTCATTTCTTCAGTATTTAATAGTTAAAATGCAAAATGCATACAGTTCCCAATTTTGCAATTCACTGTAATTACCCAGTTTTAGTCCTGTAATTTAAATCCAAAATTAGTTTTCTTAAATAGTCCTGACCAATCATTGCTCAATTACAATACTATAGGTCGTAAAATAATCAGAGCTGCCTTAAAAGAATTTGTCTACTCAAGTTTAAAAAAACTTCTAATGCATGAACAATGGCTGAATCCAAGGTCACATATTAACCATAGAATTTTGTTTTTACTACAATCTAATGTTGAACTGAAACTTCAACTGTCCTCCATAAATCGCTTTTATGTAAAGATAAAAGAGATTAGTCAGAAACTGATAGTAAGGCAGTCATGATCTGTAAAAAGAACAGGAGTTATCATTCTTTTTTTTTCTTCATAATCTCGATAGAATCCTTAACCTTAAAAGAAATCATGTTAAGTTTCCATAATAAAAATCAGATTCAAAACAGTCCTGGAACTCAAGCTCCAGGGAATAAAACACAAACATTCAATCACCAACAAACAAATGTTCACTCAAACCAAATCACAAAGGGTTAAACTTCCTACCAGCTGTACAGCTCTTTTCATTCTCACTCTCTCTCGCACATTGACATATAAATTCAGATATTTACAAACCCAGTCTTCGCCCGATCTGTACTTTGGCCAGAAGACAGCGGGATGAAGAATGGATTCCTTAGTCCATACAAAGCAACAATATTTAATCATCTTTCTCCCTCGTACAAGTATTATTTTGCCAATTCCACAACATCCTGCCCAAAGGACTTTCTGGAGGTATGTTGTAAGGGACCCCGCCTCCATTTCCATTGCCTTTCCCTTACTTTGTTTTCCCGGAGGCTTTTTCCTTACCCACAGCACAATCCATATTGAGTTCCTTCGTTAGTCCCTTATTAACTACTAAAACCCAATCCCGGCCACCAAGGCAATACTTAAAAGTCAATTTTCTTACCCTGGTCTGTGCACAGAGTTGCCTGGCCCCTTTTTTCCTTATTGTCTATCAACCTCCTATCACTGTCTGATTCAGATGTCGCTCTTGTAGGATTCACACCAGTCACCCAAGGGAGCAGACCAAACTGGGACACGAGACCGCTCCTCAATGGGGAACGGGACGCGTCTTGCAAGGCCAGACACTCCCCCCGGCGATGGAAGAAAATCCCGGACAGCCCCCAATTGTGAGAAACAAAAGCTCACTTACTTCAATAATTTCAGTCTGAGACCAAAAATCTAAAACAGTGTCGTTTATTTGTACACTTGCAAGTGGGTGCAATGTCTAATGCCAGGTAAGGCAATGACAAATACACATCAAATCCAATAAACTCTCAAAATTTATACAGTTTGAATCCCCATATTTTTTCTTATTTCATTGTTTGCCCCCTCCTCCGCTTACGTCACTCATTTCCTTAAGACTGATCCCACAACTTCTGTTTATCCGGCCTTGTCCGTGACAAATGCCTATCTCTGGCTCCCATAAGGTTGTTTGACGTCATCCCATCCTTTGCTTACCATTATCTACTCCCTCCATTTGCGCTGCCCCTCACAGCATCTTATCACTATGCCCTTTTAATTGGGGTTTGTTCCTGTGTCTCTGTACAAGTGGGAAACCTACTGTTAATAAAGGCCTCTTTTCACAGCATTTTATCTAGTGCCTGTATTTCTACCATTGTTCTGTAATCACGTCTCATGCTAACGTACTTCCTCTATGTAGTTCCCATTTTTGCTAACTCAGCTCTGAGCTGAGAAAACAATCACAGACTAATGTGAATTCATTTACTCTGTATCAGAACTTATAACTTGCAGAAATAACATTAATTCACCTATATCCCACAATAATATTAAAACTAGTTATCACAAGTTTCTTCTTCCCTCCAGGTTGTCACATTAAAGCAGAATCAATTCAGTGAATTTCTCAACTTCCCAACAGTTTCAGTATTTTCCCTCCCACTCAAGTCATACAGGACTATAGCAACCACGAGGCCATTCAGCCCCTCGGCTTTGTCTTTGAGAAGGGTGTCCCACTGCGGACCTGCCCCTGAAAAGTTTAACGGCTTCAAGGCAGTTCCTGGTTCCTTTCTCAGATATTTTTGACCTTTCTCCTGGCAGTGTCCTGTTTTATTGCAGTCAGAGTCGTTTAAATGGGGATTTGTTTCCCCGTGTCTGACCGCAGAGAGTACTCGTTTTGGGGGATTTTTCAGGGGGTTAGCCCCCAAACTCCAGCCCCAGCCTCTCCAGCGCCGTTCCCGCTCGGGGATACGTTTTGCTTCAAAATTTGTCTTTTTCTGGCGGCCACACGCCGCCTTTCCCCAGGCCCCACCCTCTTTGTTTAATTTAATCTCTACTTTTTAAATCTCTCTGTCTCCCGCACGGGGCCGTCTCTGGGGAAAGGGCGTTACCGGCCGCGCCTTAAATACCCGCCGCCGGTTCGTGGCGGGAGTTGCCATGGAGACGGGATCTGACGGTTGGTCTTGGCGCTAAAATTAAAGTCGCGAGCGCTCGGGTGATCAATGGGAGGCCATAGAGGAGACAAGGGTGAGTACTCAGAGAGTGAGGGAGAGAATAAAGCACCAACCAGAAATGTGGGGCCCACGGGAAGAAAATTAATTGGAAAAGCGATGCCCAGCACTTGTAATGTCAGGGAGGCTGTGGGACATTTCAATGTTAACCACCAAGAATGGCTTGGCAGCAACACCACTTACTGAGCTGACCCTAAGGCACATAGCTTCCTCCTGCCTGGGTCTGCACAAGTGAGAAGGAATGAACAACTTGGAAAAAAATGTACTTGACTTCATCCTAACAATGATCATAGAACATAGAACATAGAACAATACAGCACAGAACAGGCCCTTCGGCCCACGATGTTGTGCTGAACTTTTAACCTAGATTAAGTACCCATCCATGTACCTATCCAAATGCCGCTTAAAGGTCGCCAATGATTCCGACTCTACCACTCCCACGGGCAGCGCATTCCATGCCCCCACCACTCTCTGGGTAAAGAACCCACCCCTGACATCTCCCCTATACCTTCCACCCTTCACCTTAAATTTATGTCCCCTTGTAACACTCTGTTGTACCCGGGGAAAAAGTTTCTGACTGTCTACTCTATCTATTCCTCTGATCATCTTATAAACCTCTATCAAGTCACCCCTCATCCTTCGCCGTTCCAACGAGAAAAGGCCGAGAACTCTCAACCTATCCTCGTATGACCTATTCTCCATTCCAGGCAACATCCTGGTAAATCTTCTCTGCACCCTCTCCAAAGCTTCCACATCTTTCCTAAAGTGAGGCGACCAGAACTGCACACAGTACTCCAACTGTGGCCTAACCAAAGTCCTGTACAGCTGCAACATCACTTCACGACTCTTGAATTCAATCCCTCTGCTAATGAACGATAATACTCCATAGGCCTTCTTACAAACTCTATCCACCTGAGTGGCAACCTTCAAAGATCTATGTACATAGACGCCAAGATCCCTCTGTTCCTCCACCTGACTAAGAACCCTACCATTAACCCTGTATTCCGCATTCTTATTTGTTCTTCCAAAATGGACAACCTCACACTTGGCAGGGTTGAACTCCATCTGCCACTCCTCAGCCAGCTCTGCATCATATCTAAGTCCCTCTGCAGCCGACAACAGCCCTCCTCACTGTCCACAACTCCACCTATCTTCGTATCATCTGCAAATTTACTGACCCACCCTTCGACTCCCTCATCTAAGTCATTAATAAAAATTACAAACAGCAGAGGACCCAGAACTGATCCCTGCGGAACTCCACTTGTAACTGGGCTCCAGGCTGAATATTTACCATCTACCACCACTCTCTGCCTTCGACCGGTTAGCCAGTTTTCTATCCAATTGGCCAAATTTCCCTCTATCCCATGCCTCCTGACTTTCCGCATAAGCCTACCATGGGGAACCTTATCAAATGCCTTACTAAAATCCATGTACACTACATCCACTGCTCTTCCCTCATCCACATGCTTGGTCACCTCCTCGAAGAATTCAATAAGACTTGTAAGGCAAGACCTACCCTTCACAAATCCGTGCTGGCTGTCCCTAATCAAGCAGTGTCTTTCCAGATACTCATAAATCCTATCCCTCAGTACCCTTTCCATTACTTTGCCTACCACAGAAGTAAGACTAACAGGCCTGTAATTCCCGGGGTTATCCCTATTCCCTTTTTTGAACAGGGGCACAACATTCGCTACTCTCCAGTCCCCTGGTACCACCCCCGTTGCCAGTGAAGACGAGAAGATCATTGCCAACGGTACTGCAATTTCCTCTCTTGCTTCCCACATAATCCTAGGATATATCCCGTCAGGCCCGGGGGACTTGTCTATCCTCAAGTTGTTCAAAATGTCCAACACATCTTCCTTCCTAACAGGTATCTCTTCTAGCTTACCAGTCCATTTCACACTCTCCTCTTCTACAATACGGTCCCTCTCGTTCGTAAATACTGAAGAGAAGTACTTGTTCAAGACCTCTCTTATCTCTTCCGACTCAATACACAGTCTCCCACTACTGTCCTTGATCGGACCTACCCTCGTTCTCGTCATTCTCAGGTTTCTCACATACGCATAAAATGCCTTGGGGTTATCCTTGATCCTATCCGCCAACGATTTTTCATGCCCTCTCTTAGCTCTCCTAATCCCTTTCTTCAGGTCCCTTCTGGCTATCCTGTATCCCTCCACTGCTCTGTCTGAATCCTGTTTCCTCAACCTTATGTAAGCCTCCTTCTTCCTCTTTACCAGACATTCAACCTCTCTCGTCAACCAAGGCTCCCTCACACGACCATTTCTTTCCTGCCTGATAGGTACATACATATCATGGACACGTCGTATCTGCTCTTTGAAAAAGTTCCACATTTCCACCACATCCTTCCCTGACAGCCTCAGCTCCCAACGTATACTCCTCAAATCCTGCCTTACAGCATCGTAATTTCCCTTCCCCCATTATAAAATCTACCTTGTTGTGCGCACCTATCTCTCTCCATAACCAAGGTGAAAGTCACAGAAATGTGGTCACCATCACCAAAATGTTCACCCACTAACAAGCCCACCACTTGTCCCGGTTCATTACCGAGTACCAAATCCAATATGGCCTCCCCTCTGGTTGGACAATCTACATACTGCGTTAGAAAAGCTTCCTGGACACACTGCACAAACACCGCCCCATCCAATCTACTTGATCTAAAAAGCTTCCAATCAATATTTGGGAAGTTGAAGTCGCCCATGACTACGACCCTGTGGCTTCTGCACCTTTCCAAAATCTGTTTCCCAATCTGTTTCTCCACATCTCTGCTGCTATTGGGGGGCCTATAGTAAACACCCAACAAGGTGACTGCACCTTTCCTATTTCTGACTTCAGCCCATACTACCTCCAGAGGCAGATCCCCCTCAAACTTCCTTTCTGCAGCCGTTATACCATTTCTAATTAGCAATGCCACCCCCCCCTCCTTTTTTCCCACCCTCCCTATTCTTACTGAAACACCTGTAACCAGGAACCTCCAACAGCCATTCCTGTCCCACATCTATCCACGTTTCAGTGATGGCCACAACATCGTAGTCCCAGGTACCGATCCACGCCTTAAGTTCACCCACCTTATTTCTGATACTCCTTGCGTTGAAGTATACGCACTTGAGCCCATCTCTGTGTCCGCAAGTAGTCCCTGTCAGTGCTACCTTCTCCACAGCCTCCCTACAGTCTTGGGCATCCTGACAAACAGCTAACCTACTTGCTGGACTACAAGTCCGGATCCCATCCCCCTGCCAAATTAGTTTAAACCCCCCCGAAGAGTGCTAGCAAACCTACCCCCCAGGATATTGGTGCCCTTCTGGTTCAGGTGCAACCCGTCCTGTTTGTACAGGTCCCACCTTCCCCAGAATGCAGTCCAATTGTCCAAATATCTGAAGCCCTCCCTCCTACACCAGCCTTGCAGCCACGTATTCAACTGCACTCTCTCCCTATTCTTTGCCTCACTGTCACGTGGCACCGGCAACAACCCAGAGATGACGACTCTGTCTGTCCTAGCTTTTAGCTTCCAGCCTAACTCCTTGAGCTCTTGAATGACCTCCCCACCCCTCTTCCTACCTATGTCGTTGGTGCCAATGTGCACCACGACTTCTGGCTGCACACCCTCCCCCTTAAGGATTCTGAAGACACGGTCTGAGACGTCTCGGACCCTAGCACCCGGGAGGCAACAAACCATCCGTGAGTCTCGCCCATGTCCACAGAACCGCCTGTCCGTCCCTCTAACTAGAGAGTCCCCTATAACTAGCGCTCTCCTCCTCTCCCCCTTTCCCTTCTGAGTCTCAGAGCCACAGACCCCTTCACTGCAGCTTACACCTGCAACGCTGTCCCCCCCAACAGTTTCCAAAGCTGTATATTTATTTTTTAGGGGAACGACCACAGGGGAACCCTGCACTGCCTGCTTCTTCCCCTTCCCACCTCTAACTGTTACCCAGCTACCTCTGTTCTCCGGCGTAACTATGTCCCTGTAGCTTCTATCAATCACCCTCTCAGCCTCTCGAATAATCCTCAGTTCATCCAACTCCAGTTCCAGTTCCCTAACTCGTTCGGTGAGGATCAGGATCTGACTGCATTTCCTGCAGACGAAGTCGGCAGGAGTATTGGTGGTCACCCCTACCTCAAACATCCTGCAGGAGGATCATTCTACAATCCTTGTGGAGACAAAGTTGCAACACCACATTGAGAATATCTTTCATCCTATTGCACAGCATTATCACATTGCTAAATGCAATAGATTTCTGACAGATCTTGCAACTCAATTCTGGGCATCCATGAGGTGCTGTTGGCCATCAATCAAATTGTGCCCTAAGGCAATCTGTAATTGCATGGCCCAGCATACTCATCAAGCCAAGAGATCGAACAATTAAGAGGTTCAATGGAGCAACACTGGGCACACCTACAAATGATGTGTCAGCATAATGAAGTGACAAAATACAGTTATTTGCTAAACAGCAGATAGTCATAGAGATTAGGCCACTGTTGTGTACAATTCTGCTTTCCTTCATATCGGAAATATGTTATGAAACTTGAAAGGGTTCAGAAAAGATTCACAAGGATATTGCCAGGGTTGGAGGATATGAGCTACAGGGAGAGGCTGAACAGGCTGGGGCTGTTTTGCCTGTAGCGTCGGAGGCTGAGGGGTGACCTTATATAGGATTACAAAATTATGAGGGGCATGGATTGGATAAATAGACAAAGTCTTTTCCCTGGGGTCGGGGAGTTCAGAACGAGAGGGCATAGGTTTAGGGTGAGAAGGGAAAGATATAAAAGAGACCTACAGGGCAATGTTTTCACATCAAAGGTGGTACGTGTATGAAATGAGCTATCAGAGGAGGTGGTGGAGGCTGGTACAATTGCAACATTTAAAAGGCATTTGGATGGGTATACGAATAGGAAAGGTTTGGAGGGGTATGGGCCGGGTGCTGGCAGGTGGGACTAGATTGGGTTGGGATATCCGGTTGGCACAGACGGGTTGAACCGAAGGGTCTATTTCCATGCTGTACATTTCTATGACTCTGAGGTATACATCATGGAAACTGACCCTTCAGTCTAACTCACCCATGCCAACCAGATATCCTAATCTAATAAGTCCCATTTGCCAGTACTTGGCCCATATCCCTCTAAACCCTTCCTGTTCATATACCCATCCAGATGTCATTTGAATGTCATTGTATCAGCCTCCACTACTTCCTCTGGCAGCTCATTCCATACACGCAATACCCTCTGTGGGAAAAAGTTGCCCCTTGTATCCCCTTTAAGTCTTTCCGCTTTCACCCTAAACCTATGTCCTCTAGTTCTGGACCCACACATCCTGGGGAAAAGACCTTGTCTATTCACTCTTTCCACGTCCCTCATGATTTTAAAAGAGCATGCCTCAGTCTCCAACACTCCAGGGAAAACAGTCCCAGCCTATTCAGCCTTTCCCTGTAGCTCAAACCCTGCAATCCTGGCAACAACTTTGTAAATGTTTTCTGAACCCTTTCAAGTTTCACAACATCCTTCTGATAGGAGGGAGACCAGAATTGCACACAATGATAGATAGGGCCAAGTGATTTCGCAACCAACAGTTCAGACCTAAGCTCTACAATTTGCTGTGTCTGGTCGTGAATAGAGGCAGACAATTAAACAACTCCCTGGAGGGGAAGACGATATAAATATCTCCATCCTCAATTATGGAGGACCCGAGCACATCAGTGCAAATTAAGGCTAAGCATTTATGACAGTCTGCAGGCAGAAGTACCAAGTGAAAGAGTTTAGACTGGGTGGATTTCTTGGAATGTAATCCAGGAGGGGTTTTTTTGTGGAGAAAGTGAGGACTGCATATGCTGGAGATCAGAGCTGAAAGTGTGTTGCTGGAAAAGCGCAGCAGGTCAGGCAGCATCCAAGGAGCAGGAGAATCGACGTTTCGGGCATGAGCCCTTCTTCAGGAATGAGGAACGTGTGTCCAGCAGGCTAAGATAAAAGGTAGGGAGGAGGGACTTGGGGGAGGGGCGTTGGAAATGCGATAGGTGGAAGGAGGTCAAGGTGAGCGTGATAGGCCGGGGTGGGGGCAGAGAGGTCATGAAGAAGATTGCAGGAAGGTGGTGCTGAGTTCGAGAATTGGGACTGAGACAAGGTGGGGGGAGGGGAAATGAGGAAACTGGAGAAATCTGAGTTCATCCCTTGTGGTTGAAGGGTTCCTCGGCAGCATCCCTTGTGGTTGGAGGGTTCCTAGCCCTAACCCTAACCCTATCGCAGGTGCAACATAGGACAGCATAGTGCTGGAACTGATTCTGGGGAAAGAAGCTGGATGAGTAAAAGCAAATTACTGCGGATGCTGGAATCTGAAACCAAAAGAGAAAATACTGGAAAATCTCAGCAGGTCTGGCAGCATCTGTAAGGAGAGAAAAGAGCTGACGTACAAGTCTAACTGACCCTTTGTCAAAGTGTTTGATGTAGCATTGGGGGAACATTTTCGTGATAGTGAAAACAACATGGTTCAGAATACTTAAGGACAAGTGAAAAGATGGCTTGCAAAAGGTGTTTTCGATAGGGGGGGAAAGGCATATTTTATTAAAATAAAGCAGAAACTGGCCAAAGTGGACTGGGAACAGTTCCTTGCAAATAATTCTAATACTGGAGCAGTGGGAGGCATCATCAGAAATCCCTCCCACCCCGGTAACACTCTCTTCGTCATCATTAGAGACCCGTCACAGACCAGTAACATTCTCTTCCAACACCATCAGAGACCCCTCCTACCCCGGTAACACTCTCTTCATCATCATCAGAGACGCCTCCCACTCCGGTAACACTCACTTCATCATCATCAGAGACCTCTCCCACCCCGGTAACACTCTCTTCAACGTCATCAGAGACCCCTCACTCCCCAGTAACACTCTCTTCATCATCATCATCAGAGACCCCTCCCACACCAGTAACATTTTCTTCCAACACCATCAGAGACACCTCCTACCCCGGTAACACTCTCTTCATCATCATCAGAGACACCTCACAATGTGGTAACACTCTTCAGCATCATCAGAGATCCCTCCCATCCCAGTAACACTCTTTTCATCATCATCAGAGACCCCTCCTACCCCGTTAACATCCTCTTCCAACACGATCAGAGACCCCTCCTACCCTGGTAACACTGTCTTCATCATCATCAGAGACCCCTCCCAACCTGGTAACACTCTCTTCTTCATCATCAGAGACCCCTCCCACCCGGTATCACTCTTCATCATCATCAGAGATCCCACTCACCGTGGTAACACTCTCTTCATCATCGTCAGAGACCCCTTCCACCCCGGTAACACTCTCTTCATGATCATCATCAGAGACCCCTCTCACCCTGGTAACACTCTCTTCCAATATCATCAGAGACCCCTCCCATCCCGGTAACACTCTCTTCCATCACCATCAGAGACCCCTCCTATCCGGGCAACACTTTCTTCATCATCGCAAGAGACCCTTCACACCCCGGTAACAATCTCTTCCAATACCATCAGAGTCTCCTCCTACCCCGGAAACAGTCTCATCTAACATCAGACATGCCTCCCAACCCAGAAACTCTCTCTTTATCATCATCAGAGACCACTCCCAACCTGGTAACACTCTCTTGATCATCATTAGAGACCCCTCTCACCCGGTAACACTGTCTAAATCATCATCAGAGACTCCTCACACCCCGGTAATACTCTCTCCAACACCATCAGAGATCCCTCTCACTCCGGTGACACACTTCATCATCATCAGAGACCCCCCCCATACCCCTGTAACACTGTCTTCATCATCATCAGAGAACCCTCCCACCCCAGTAAGACTCTCTTCATCATCGTCAGAGACCCCCCCCCCCCTTACCCCTGTAACACTGTCTTCATCATCATCAGATTCCCCTCACACCCTGGTAACACGCTCTTCATCATCATCAGACACCCCTCCTACCCCGGTAACACTCTCATCATCATCATCATCAGAGACACCTCCCAACCGGTAACACTGTCTTCATCATCATCAGAGACTCCTCACACCCCGGTAACACTCTCTTCATCATCATCAGAGAGCCCTCCCTCCCCGGTAACATTCACATCATCATCATCATCAGTGACACCTCCCACCGTGGTAACATTCTCTTCCAACACCATCAGAGACCCCTCCTACCCGGGTAACACTCTTTTCATCATCATCAGAGACCCCTCCCAACCTGGTAACACTCTCTTCATCATCTTCAGAGATCCCTCCCACCCTGGTAACACTCTCATCATCATCATCATCATCAGAAACACCTCCCACCCGGTAACACTGTCTTCATCATCATCAGAGACTACTCACACCCCAGTAACACTCCCTTCATCATCATCAGAGACCCCTCCTACCCCGGTAACACTGTATTCTTCATCATCAGAGACCCCTCCCACCCGGTAACACTCTCTTCATCATCTTCAGAGATCCCTCCCACCCTGGTAACACTCTCTTCCAACACCATCAAAGACTCCTCCTACCCCGGTAACACTCTCTTCCAACACCATCAGAGACCCCACCTACCCGGGCAACACTCTCTTCATCATCGTCAGAGACCCCTCACACCCCGGTAACAATCTCTTCCAATACCATCAGAGTCTCCTCCTAACCCGGAAACACTCTCATCTAACATCAGACATGCTTCCCAACCCAGAAACTCTCTCTTCATCATCATCAGAGATTCCTCACACCCCGGTAACACTCTCTTCATCATCATCAGAGACCCCTCTCACCTGATAACACTGTCTTAATCATCATCAGAGACTCCTCATACCCCGGTAACACACTCTTCATTATCCTCATCAGAGACCCCTCTCACCCCGGTAACACTCTCTTCCAACACCATCAGAGACCCCTCCTACCCCGGTAACACTCTCTTCATCATCATTAGAGACCCCTCTCACCCGGTAACACTGTCTTAATCATCATCAGAGACTCCTCATAACCCGGTAACACTCTCTCCAACACCATCAGAGATCACTCTCACTCCGGTAACACTCTCATCATCATCATCATCAGAGACACCTCCCACCCGGTAACACTGTCTTCATCATCATCAGAGACTCCTCACTCCCCGGTAACACTCTCTTCAGCATCAGAGATCCCTCCCATTCCAGTAACACTCTCTTCATCATCATCAGAGACCCCTCGCTTCCCGGTAACACTCCATTCACCATCATCAGAGACCCCTCCTAACCTGGTAACACTCACTTCATCATCATCAGAGGCCGCTCCCACCCTGTAACACACTCTTCATCATCATCAGAGATCCCTCCCACCCCAGTAACACTCTCTTCCAACACCATCAGAGACCCCTCCTACCCCGGTAACACTCTCTTCATCATCATTTGAGACCCCTCTCACCCGGTAACACTGTCTTAATCATCATCACAGACTCCTCATAACCCGGTAACACACTCTCCAACACCATCAGAGATCTCTCTCAGTCCGGTAACACTCTTCATCATCATTAGAGACCCCTCACTCCCGGTAACACTCTCTTCATCATCATCATCAGAGATCCCTCCTACCCCGGTAACACTCTCATCATCATCATCATCAGAGACACCTCCTACCTGGGTAACACTCTTTTCATCATCATCAGAGACCCCTCCCAACCTGGTAACACTCTCTTCAGCATCATCAGAGATCCCTCCCATCCCAGTAACACTCTTTTCATCATCATCAGAGGCCCATCTACCCCGGTAACATTCTCTTCCAACACCATCAGAGATCCCGCCTACCCTGGTAACACTGTCTTCATCATCATTAGAGACCTCTCCCAACCTGGTAACACTCTCTTGTTGATCATCAGAGACCCCTCCCACCTGGTATCACTCTTCATCATCATCAGAGATCCCACCCACCGTGGTAACACTCTCTTCATCATCGTCAGAGACCCCTTCCACCCCGGTAACACTCTCTCCATGATCATCATCAGAGACCCCTCCCACCTGGTATCACTCTTCATCATCATCAGAGATCCCTCCTACCCTGGTAACACTGTCTTCATCATCGTCAGAGACCCTCCCACCCCGTAACACTCTCTTCATGATCATCATCAGAGATCCCTCCCACCCTGGTAACACTCTCTTCCAATATCATCAGAGACCCCTCCCATCCCGGTAACACTCTCTTCCATCACCATCAGAGACCCCTCCGATCCGGGCAACACTTTCTTCATCATCGCAAGAGACCCTTCACACCCCGGTAACAATCTCTTCCAACACCATCAGAGTCTCCTCCTACCCCGGAAACAGTCTCATCTAACATCAGACACGCCTCCCAACCCAGAAGCTCTCTCTTTATCATCATCAGAGACCCCTCCCAACCTGGTAACACTCTCTTGATCATCATTAGAGACCCCTCTCACCCTGGTAACACTCTCTTCCAATATCATCAGAGATCCCTCACTTCCGGGAACACTCTCTTCATCATTATCATCAGAGATCCCTCCTACCCCAGTAACACTCTCACCATCATCATCATCAGAGACACCTCCTACCCAGGTAACACTCTTTTCATCATCATCAGAGACCCCTCCCAACCTGGTAACACTCTCTTCATCCTCATCAGAGATCCCTCCCATCCCAGTAACACTCTTTTCATCATCATAAGAGACCCCTCTCACCCGGTAACACTGTCTTAATAATCATCAGAGACTCCTCATAACCCGGTAACACTCTCTCCAACACCATCAGAGATCCCTCTCACACCGGTAACACTCTCATCATCATCATCATCAGAGACACCTCCCACCCGGTAACACTGTCTTCATCATCATCCGAGACTCCTCACTCCCCGGTAACACTTTCTTCAGCATCAACAGAGATCCCTCCCATCCCAGTAACACTCTCTTCATCATCATCAGAGACCCCTCGCTCCCCGGTAACACTCCATTCATCATCATCAGAGACCCCTCCTAACCTGGTAACACTCACTTCATCATCATCAGAGACTCCTCCCACCCTGTAACACACTCTTCATCATCATCAGAGATCCCTCCCACCCCAGTAACACTCTCTTCCAACACCATCAGAGACCTCTCCTACCCCGGTAACACTCTCTTCATCATCATTAGAGACCCCTCTCACCCGGGTAACACTGTCTTAATCATCATCATAGACTCCTCATAACCCGGTAACACTCTCTCCAACACCATCAGAGATCCCTCTCAGTCCGGTAACACTCTTCATCATCATTAGAGACCCCTCACTCCTGGTAACACTCTCTTCATCATCATCATCAGAGATCCCTCCTACCCCGGTAACACTCTCATCATCATCATCATCAGAGACACCTCCTACCCGGGTAACACTCATTTCATCATCATCAGAGACCCCTCCCAACCTGGTAACACTCTCTTCATCATCATCAGAGATCCCTCCCATCCCAGTAACACTCTTTTCATCATCATCAGAGACCCCTACTACCCCGGTAACATTCTCTTCCAACACCATCAGAGACCCCTCCTACCCTGGTAACACTGTCTTCATCATCATCAGAGACCCCTCCCAACCTGGTAACACTCTCTTCTTCATCATCAGAGACCCCTCCCACCCGGTATCACTCTTCATCATCATCAGAGATCCCACCCACCGTGGTAACACTCTCTTCATCATCGTCAGAGACCGCTCTCACCCTGGTAACACTCTCTTCCAATATCATCAGAGACCCCTCCCATCCCGGTAACACTCTCTTCCATCACCATCAGCGACCCCTCCTACCCAGGCAACACTTTCTTCATCATCGCAAGAGACCCTTCACACCCCGGTAACAATCTCTTCCAACACCGTCAGAGTCTCTTCCTACCCCGGAAACACTCTCATCTAACATCAGACACGCCTCCCAACCCAGAAACTCTCTCTTTATCATCATCAGAGACCTCTCCCAACCTGGTAACACTCTCTTCATCATCATTAGAGACCCCTCTCACCCAGTAACACTGAATAAATCATCATCAGAGACTCCTCACACCCAGGTAATACTCTCTCCAACACCATCAGAGATCCCTCTCACTCCGGTAACACTCTTCATCATCATCAGAGACCACCCCCATACCCCTGTAACACTGTCTTCATCATCACCAGAGAACCCTCCCACCCCAGTAACACTCTCTTCATCATCGTCAGAGACCCCTCCATACCCCTGTAACACTGTCTTCATCATCATCAGATTCCCCTCACACCCTGGTAACACGCTCTTCATCATCATCAGACACCCCTCCTATCCCGGTAACACTCTCATCATCATCATCATCATCAGAGACACCTCCCAACCGGTAACACTGTCTTCATCATCATCAGAGACTCCTCACACCCCGGTAACACTGTCTTAATCATCATCATGGACTCCTCAGATCCCGGTAACACTCTCTCCAACACCATCAGAGATCCCTCTCAGTCCGGTAACACTCTTCATCATCATTAGAGACCCCTCACACCCGGTAACACTCTCTTCATCATCATCATCAGAGATCCCTCCTACCCCGGTAACACTCTCATCATCATCATCATCAGAGACACCTCCTACCCGGGTAACACTCTTTTCATCATCATCAGAGACCCCTCCCAACCTGGTAACACTCTCTGCAGCATCATCAGAGATCCCTCCCATCCCAGTAACACTCTCTTCATCATCATAAGACACCCCCCCATACCGCTGTAACACTGTCTTCATCATCATCAGAGAACCCTCCCACCCCAGTAACACTCTCTTCATCATCGTCAGAGACCCCTCCATACCCCTGTAACACTGTCTTCATCATCATCAGATTCCCCTCACACCCTGGTAACACGCTCTTCATCATCATCAGACACCCCTCCTATCCCGGTAACACTCTCATCATCATCATCATCATCAGAGACACCTCCCAACCGGTAACACTGTTTTCATCATCATCAGAGACTCCTCACACCCCGGTAACACTCTCTTCATCATCATCAGAGACCCCTCACACCCTGGTAACACTCTCTTCATCATCATCAGAGACCCCTCACTCCCCGGTAACATTCACATCATCATCATCATCAATGACACCTCCCACTGTGGTAACATTCTCTTCCAACACCATCAGAGACCCCTCCGACCCGGGTAACACTCTTTTCATCATCATCAGAGACCCCTCCCAATCTGGTAACACTCTCTTCAGCATCATCAGAGATCCCTCCCATCCCAGTAACACTGTCTTCATCATCATCAGAGACCCCTCACTCCCCGGTAACACTCTCTTCATCATCATCAGAGACCCCTCCTACCCCGATAACACTGTCTTCTTCATCATCAGAGACCCCTCCCACCCTGGTAACACACTCTTCATTATCATCATCAGAGACCCTCTCACCCCGGTAACACTCTCTTCCAACACCATCAGAGACTCCTCCTACCCCGGTAACAATCTCTTCCAACACCATCAGAGACCCCACCTACCCGGGCAACACTCTCTTCATCATCGTCAGAGACCCCTCACACCCCAGTAACAATCTCTTCCAATACCATTAGAGTCTCCTCCTAACCCGGAAACACTTTCATCTAACATCAGACATGCCTCCCAACCCAGAAACTCTCTCTTCATCATCATCAGAGACTCCTCACACCCCGGTAACTCTCTTCATCATCATCAGAGACCCCTCTCACCTGATAACACTGTCTTAATCATCATCAGAGACTCCTCATACCCCGGTAACACACTCTTCATTATCATCATCAGAGACCCCTCTCACCCCGGTAACACTCTCTTCCAACACCATCAGAGACACCTCCTACCCCGGTAACACTCTCTTCATCATCATTAGAGACCCCTCCCACCCGGTAACACTCTCTTCATCATCTTCAGAGATTCCTCCCAGCCTGGTAACACTCTCTTCATCATCGTCAGAGACCCCTTCCACCCCGATAACACACTCTTCATTATCATCATCAGAGACCCTCTCACCCCGGTAACACTCTCTTCCAACACCATCAGAGACTCCTCCTACCCCGGTAACAATCTCTTCCAACACCATCAGAGACCCCACCTACCCGGGCAACACTCTCTTCATCATCGTCAGAGACCCCTCACACCCCGGTAACACTCTCTTCATCATCATCAGAGAACCCTCCCACCCCGGTAACACTCTCATCATCATCATCATCAGAGACCCCTCCCACCCGGTAACACTGTCTTCATCATCATCAGAGACTCCTCACTCCCCGGTAACACTCTCTTCAGCATCATCAGAGACCCCTCACTCCCTGGTAACACTCCATTCATCATCATCAGAGATACCTCCCAACCGGTAACACACTCTTCATCATCATCAGAGATCCCTCCCAACCTGGTAACACTCTCTTCATCATCTTCAGAGATCCCTCCCACCCTGGTAACACTCTCTTCATTATCATCATCAGAGACCCCTCTCACCCCGGTAACACTCTCTTCCAACACCATCAGAGACCCCTCCTACCCCGGTAACACTCTCTTCCAACACCATCAGAGACCCCTCCTACCCGGCCAATACTGTCTTCATCATCGTCAGAGACCCCTCACACCCTGGAAACAATCTCTTCCAACACCATCAGAGTCTCCTCCTACCCCGGAAACACTCTCATCTAACATTAGACACACCTCCCAACCCAGAAACTCTCTCTTCATCATCATCAGAGACCCCTCCCAACCTGGTAACACTCTCTTCATCATCATCAGAGACCACTCCCACCCGGTAACACACTCTTCATCATCTTCAGAGATCCCTCCTACCCCGGTAACACTCTCTTCCAACACCATCAGAGACCCCTCCTACCCCGGTAACTCTCTCTTCATCATCATTAGAGACCCCTCTCACCCGGTAACACTGTCTTAATCATCATCAGAGACTCCTCATAACCCGGTAACACTCTCTCCAACACCATCAGAGATCCCTCTCAGTCCGGTAACACTCTTCATCATCATCATCATCAGAGACCCCTCCTACTCGGCCAATACTCTCTTCATCATCGTCAGACACTCCTCACACCCCAGAAACAATCTCTTCCGACACCATCAGAGTCTCCTCCTACCCCGGAAACACTCTCATCTGACATCAAACAAGCCTCCCAACCCAGAAACTCTCTCTTCATCATCATCAGAGACCCCCCACCCCCATACCTCTGTAACACTGTCTTCATCATCATCAGAGAACCTTCACACCCTGGTAACACTCTCTTCATCATCGTCAGAGGCCCCCCCATACCCCTGTAACACTGTCTTCATTATTATCAGAGACCCCTCACTCCCTGGTAACACTCTCTTCATCATCATCAGAGACCCCTCCTACCCCGGTAACACTCATCATCATCAGAGACACCTCCCACCCGGTAACACTGTCTTCATCATCATCAGAGACCCCTCACACCCTGGTAACACTCTCTTCATCATCATCAGAGACCCCTCCTACCCCGGTAACACTCTCATCATCATCATCAGAGACACCTCCCACCCGGTAACACTGTCTTCATCATCCTCAGAGACCCCTCACACCCTGGTAACACTCTCTTCATCATCATCAGAGACACCTCCCACCCGGTAACACTGTCTTCATCATCATCAGAGATCCCTCCCACCCTGGTAACACTGTCTTCACCATCATCAGAGAGCCCGTCCACCCCGGTAACACTCTCTTCATCATCGTCAGAGACCCCTCACACCCCGGTAACTCTCTTCATCATCATCAGAGACCCCTCTCACCTGATAACACTGTCTTAATCATCATCAGAGACTCCTCATACCCCGGTAACACACTCTTCATTATCATCATCAGAGACCCCTCTCACCCCGGTAACACTCTCTTCCAACACCATCAGAGACACCTCCTACCCCGGTAACACTCTCTTCATCATCATTAGAGACCCCTCCCACCCGGTAACACTCTCTTCATCATCTTCAGAGATTCCTCCCAGCCTGGTAACACTCTCTTCATCATCGTCAGAGACCCCTTCCACCCCGATAACACACTCTTCATTATCATCATCAGAGACCCTCTCACCCCGGTAACACTCTCTTCCAACACCATCAGAGACTCCTCCTACCCCGGTAACAATCTCTTCCAACACCATCAGAGACCCCACCTACCCGGGCAACACTCTCTTCATCATCGTCAGAGACCCCTCACACCCCGGTAACACTCTCTTCATCATCATCAGAGAACCCTCCCACCCCGGTAACACTCTCATCATCATCATCATCAGAGACCCCTCCCACCCGGTAACACTGTCTTCATCATCATCAGAGACTCCTCACTCCCCGGTAACACTCTCTTCAGCATCATCAGAGACCCCTCACTCCCCGGTAACAATCTCTTCCAACACCATCAGAGTCTCCTCCCACCCGGTAACACTGTCTTCATCATCATCAGAGATCCCTCCCACCCTGGTAACACTGTCTTCACCATCATCAGAGAGCCCGTCCACCCCGGTAACACTCTCTTCATCATCGTCAGAGACCCCTCACACCCCGGTAACACTCTCTTCATCATCGTCAGAGACCCCTCACACCCCGGTAACAATCTCTTCCAACACCATCAGAGTCTCCTCCTAACCCGGAAACACTCTCATCTAACATCAGACAAGGCTCCCAACCCAGAAACTCTCTCTTCATCATGATCAGTGACACCTCCTACCCTGGTAACAATCTCTTCCAACACCATTAGAGACACCTCTCACACCGGTAACGCTCTCTTCATCATCATTAGAGACCCCTCCCTCCCCGTAACACTCTCTTCCAACACCATGAGAGATCCCTCCTATAAGACCATAAGACATAGGAGTGGAAGTAAGGCCATTCGGCCCATCGAGTCCACTCCGCCTTTCAATCATGGCTGATGCGCATTTCAGCTCCACTTACCAGCGTTCTCCCCGTAGCCCTTAATTCCTCTAGATGTGCTACCCCGGTAACACATTCATTGAACATCATCAGAGACCCTTCCCACCCTGGTAACACTCTCATCTAACATAATCAGAGACCCCTTCCACCCCGGTAACAATCTCTTCCAACACCATCAGAGGCCTCTCCTATCCAGGTAACACTCTCATTGAACATCATCGGAGACCCTTCCCACCCCGGTAACACTCTCTTCCAACACCATCAGAGACTCCTCCTACCCAGGTAACACTCTCATCTAACATCATCAGAGACCCCTCCCAACTTGGTAACACTCTCTTCATTATCATCAGAGACTCCTCCTACCCCGGTTACACTCTCATCTAACATCATCAGAGACCCCTCCCACCCCGGTAACACTCTCTTCATCATCATCAGAGACCCCTCTCACCCCGGTAACAATCACTTCCAACACCATCAGAGACCCCTCACACCCCAGTAACAATCTCTTTATCATCATCAGAGATCCCTCCTACCCTGGTAACACTCTCATCTAACAACATCAGAGACCCCTCCCACCCACGTAACAATCTCTTACGACATAATCAGAGACACCTCACACCTCGGTAACATTCTCTTCATCATCATCAGAGACCCCTCCTACACTGGTAACACTGTCTCCATCCTCATCAGAGAACCCTCTCACCTCGGTAACAATCTCTTCATCATTATCAGAGACCGATCCCACCCCGGTAACACTCGCTTTCAACACTATCAGAGACCCCTCACAACCCGGTAACACTCGCTTCCAACACCATCAGAGACCCCTCTCACCCCGGTAACACTCTCTTCATCATCATCAGAGGCCCCTCACACCCCGGTAACACTCTCTTCATCATCATCAGAGACCCCTCCCACCCCGGTAACACTCTCTTCCAACACCATCAGAGACCCCTCTCACCCCGGTAACACTCTCTTCATCATCATCAGAGACCCCTCACACCCCGGTAACACTCTCTTCATCATCATCAGAGACCCCTCCCATCCCGGTAACACTCGCATCATCATCATCATCTGAGACCCCTCCCACCAAGGTAACACTCTCTTCATCATCATCGTAGACCAATCACTCCCCAGTAACAATCTCTTCCAACATCATCAGAGACCCCTCCCACCCCAGTAACACTCTCTTCATCATCATCTGAGACCCCTCCCACCAAGGTAACACTCTCTTCATCATCATCGTCGACCCATCACTCCCCGGTAACAATCTTTTCCAACACCTTCAGAGACCCCTTCCACCCAGCAACACTCTTCATCATCATCAGAGACCCCTCCCACCCCGGTAACACTCTCTTCCTACACCATCAGAGACCCCTCCCACCCCGGTAACACTCTCTTAAGCACTTGTACCAACAAGTTGAAGAACAGCTTCTTCCCTGCTGTTATTAGATTGCTGAATGGACCTCACTCTAATTCCAAACCAAATATTGATCATCGAACCCGGGTGTCTCTGCAGAAGGAGCACGTGGTGTCTACCGATACCCTTAAGCTGTTCAGGGAGCGGTGGGCACCGCAGGGAGTGGTGTTTTATTTCCCCCTCCAACTCTATTTTGATTTAATCCCTGCCTTCGCCTTCACTTGTTTGATCACGCAGCATTGCCCTTTGATGTGAAGGGCACTGCTTGTCACTGGCCACGTGGGTTTTTTCTTTCTTCCTGGTGGTGGGAAGTGAATAAAGATTTATACACCTGTTGTCTTTCACTGCACACACACATCATGGAAACTGGGGAAAATATAAGCACTACTGCTGTTAGGTGGTAGTGTGGAGGTACAAAAAAACAAATATTGATCTTGCTTTTGTGCACCTCCTGTGCAGCTGTAACCTTGTATGCCTCACTGTCTAATAACCCTATGATCTGTATGTCCTTCTATGTTATGACCTGTCTGTGCTGCTTGAAAAACAAATCCTTTCACTGTACTTAGGTACATGTGACAAAAATAATCAAATCAAATGAAAATCTTGTTAGCTTTCTGCATGGTCTGTTCCCTCTGGCTCACCTTGGTCCACTCGTCCTTCACTCCTGACACCACCTTGTTCCCTGGCCAACTTCTCTGTCTCGGGTTTGCTGCAGAAGCAGCAGAAGCAGGAAGAACAGCACCTCATTATCTACCTGTTAACTCTACAACCTTCTGGACTCAATATTGCGGTTCAACAACTTTGGATCCTGAGACACCTTTTCCCATGTCCTTAGCCCAGCATTCTTATCACATGCACTGCTATTACACCCATCCCATTGTCAGTCATTGATTGTCCCCATTAGCAGCTATTCACTCTCCTAGGCTGACTGTTTTTCCTTCCTTTGTCTGTCCAACTGATCTTATCTCTCTTTGACCTCTATCTCCACCTATTATTTACTCCTTACCAACTCCCCCATCATAACTTCTGCACAAAAAACAATTTTTACCTAGCTACCATCAGTTCTGAAGAAGGACCCGATATGTTAACTTTGATTTCTCTCCACACGTGCTCCAGACTTGCCCAGATTTTCCAGCAAATTCTGTTTTAGATTAGATTAGATTACTTACAGTGTGGAAACAGGCCCTTCGGCCCAACAAGCCCACACCGACCCGCCGAAGCGCAACCCACCCAGACCCATTCCCCTACCTAACACCACGGGCAATTTAGCCTGGCCAATTCACCTAACCTGCACATTTTTGGACTGTGGGAGGAAACCAGAGCACCCAGAGAAAACCCACGCAGACACGGGGAGAATGTGCAAACTCCACACAGGCAGTTGCTTGAGACGGGAATTGAACCTGGGTCTCTGGTGCTGTGAGACAGCAGTGCTAACCACTGTGCCACCGTGCCACCCAGAATTCTTGTTTCTGACTTCCAGCGTCCACAGTTTTTTCCTTTTTTTATCAGGAGTTGGGACGTCATGTTGAGGTTGTAGAGGACATTGGTGTGGTCACTTTTGAAGTTTTGTGCACAGTTCAAGTCACACTGCTAAAAGAAGGATAAACCACCAGGTCATCAACTCCCTCTTGTGTTACTGTTGATTCTTTTGATAGTCACCTGAAATTGTTGTCCTGGTTCTTGATGTTTGCATTAATCGGAACAGTTCACCTCTCGCTTTCGAGGTCAAGATTCCATGGTTTTAAATATCCCTGTCAAATAGAATCTCCGAGGAGAAAGTGAGGACTGCAGATACTGGAGATCAGAGCTGAAAAATGTGTTGCTGGAAAAGTGCAGCAGGTCAGGCAGCATCCAAGGAACAGGAGAATCGACGTTTCGGGCATAATCCCCTCTTCAGGAATGAGGAAGGTATGCCAAACAGGCTAAGATAAAAAGGTAGGGAGGAGGGACTTGGGGAGGGGCATTGGGAATGCGATAGGTGGGAGGAGGTTAATGTGAGGGTGATAGGCTGGTGAGGGTGATAGGCCAGAGAGGGGGTGGGGTCCGAAGAAGATTGCAGGTTAAGAAGGCGGTGCTGAGTCCGAGGGTTGGGACTGAGATAAGGTGTGGGGGGGGAAATGAGGAAGCTGGAGAAATCTGCATTCATCCCTTGTAGCTGGAGGGTTCCTAGGCGGAAGATGAGGCGCTCTTCCTCCAGGCGTCGTGTTGCCATGGTCTGGCGATGGTGGAGGCCAAGGACCTGCTTGTCCTTGGTGGAGTGGGAGGGGGAGTTAAAGTGTTCAGCCACGGGGCGGTTGGGTTGGTTGGTGCTTGTTGGTCTGAACGTAGTCCGGAGTCCATGCGGGGTCAGTCGGTTCCGTAGACAAGTGCTGAGGAAGGAGATGTGACTGTGGTATCGAGTCTGTTTGAGGACGTGGCTGAAGAGCTTCAGGGCAGAGGAGCTGACCTCAAGTCCCTCCTCCCTAACTTTTTATCTTAACCTGCTTGGCATACCTTCCTCATTCCTGAAGAAGGGCTTATGCCCGAAACGTCGATTCTCCTGCTCCTTGGATGCTGCCTGACCTGCTGCACTTTTCCAGCAACACATTTTTCAGCTCTGATCTCCAGTATCTGCAGTCCTCACTTTCTCCTAGTTGATTTTAACCTACTGTGAATCATCTTGCAAGGATGCCTTCCTTGAAGAAGTTTTCTTCCTCCCTCTACAAGGATTTCAGTGAGTCCCTCCTCACTGCACCCCCCAGACATCTCCTCTGCCCTGAAGCTCTTCAACCACGTCCTCAAACAGACTCGCTACCACAGCCACATCTCCTTCCTCCGCACCTGTCTACAGGATCGACTGACCCCGCATGGACTCCAGACTACGTTCAGACCAACAACTCCACCACATCTCCTCCACTTCCCGCTCCTCCGCCCTTGAACCCCGCCCCTCCAATCGCCACCAGGACAGAACCCCACTGGTCCTCACCAACCACCCCACCAACCTCCAGATGCATCGTATCAGCCTTCGTCATTTCTGCCACCTCCAAACAGACCCCACCACCAAGGATATATTTCCCTCCCCTCCCCTACCACTCCCTCCGCAACTCCCTCGTCAGGTCCACACCCCCCACCAACCCAACCTCCACTCCCGGCACCTTCCCCTGCAACCGCAAGAAATGCAAAACTTGCACCCACACCGCCCCCCTCACCTCCATCCAAGGCCCCAAGGGATCCTTCCATATCCATCACAAGTTCACCTGCACCTCCACACACATCATTTACTGCATCCGCTGCACCCGATGTGGCCTCCTCTACATTGGGGAGACAGGCTGCCTACTTGCGGAACATTTCAGAGAACACCTCTGGGATACCAGCACCAACCAACCCAACCGCCCCATGGCTGAACACTTTAACTCCCCCTCCCCCTCCCCCCACCAAGGCGAAGGTCCTTGGCCTCCTCCATCGCCAGACCATGGCAACACGACGCCTGGAAGAAGAGTGCCTCATCTTCCGCCTAGGAACCCTCCAACTACAAGGTATGAATGCAGATTTCTCCAGCTTCTTCATTTCCCCTCCCCCCACCTTATCTCAGTCCCAACCCTCGGACTCAGCACCGCCTTCTTGACCTGCAATCTTCTTCCTGACCTCTCCGCCCCCATCCCCTCTCTGGCCTATCACCCTCACCTTAACCTCCTTCCACCTATTGCATTCCCAATGTCCCTCCCCCAAGTCCCTCCTCCCTACCTTTTATCTTAGCCTGCTTGGCACACCTTCCTCATTCCTGAAGAAGGGCTCATGCCCGAAATGTCGATTCTTCTGCTCCTTGGATGCTGTCTGACCTGCTGAGCTTTTCTAGCAACACATTTTTCAGCTCAATGGAATCTCCTCTTAGCCATCCCAACATCTGTCTATCCATGTAACAGAAGTCCATCATTCCGGGAACCATTCCCTTAAAGCTTTGTGTCACCCTCTCCAAATCCCATTGTATTTTATTTCCTCCATAATATTTTCTCCTTCGTATATTCCCTCCTACTGTAGTACTCATAAAGTTGCACTGATCGGCCCTAGGCAAGGTTGATGGATATGAAGCCTCCTTCATTGTTCTCTGACTATGTCACTGAGGTTATGGCGAAATGAGAGTTTAGATTAGAGTGGTGCTGGAAAAGCACAGCAATTCAGGCAGCATCCGAGAAGCAGGAAAATCGACGTTTCGGGCAAAAGCTCTTCATCAGGAATAGAGCTCTATTCTATAGAGCACCTTAATAGATGGGGGACCAGCATTCTGGCAGGCAGGTTTGCCACTGCAACACAGCTGCGTTTAAACTAAATAGCGGCGGGGAGGGGACAAACTGGAAGTTTAAGAAGGAAATTGCAGGGAAAGTTAGAACAAGAGAAGTCAAGAAAGACAACGGTATCAATGGAGGAGAAATCTCAAAAAGGGATCATGCCATAAGGTTGAGTGAAATAGGGATTGATAGGAAGGGTGAGGGCAGTAACAAATTAAAAATACTATATATGAATGCACGAAGCATTAGAAATAAGATGGATGAGCTTGAGGCTCATTTGGAAATTGGCAGTTACGATGTTGTGGGGATAACGGAGACGTGGCTTCAAGTGGACAGGACCTGGGAAATGAATATTCAAGGCTATACGTGCTATCGTAAGGACAGACTGACGGGCAGAGGGGGTGGGATGGCCCTGTTGGTAAGGAATGATATTCAGTCCCTTGTGCGGGAGGACCTAAAATCAGGGGATGTAGAGTCAGTATGGGTAGAGCTGAGAAAATCTAAGGGTAGAAAGACCCTCATGGCAGTTATCTATAGGTCCCCAAACAGTAGTCTGGATATAGGGTGTAAGTTGAATAAGGAGCTGAAATTGGCCTGTCGCAAAGATATTACTACAGCTGTTATGAGGGATTTCAACATGCAGGTAGACTGGGAGAATCAGGATGGTACTGGACCCCAAGAAAGGGAGTTTGTGGAGTGCCTCCAAAATGGATTCTTAGAACAGCTTGTGCTGGAGCCGATCAGGGAGAAGGCAAACCTGGATCTGGTGTTGTGCAATGAACTGGATTTGATCAGGGACCTCGAAGTGAAGGAGCCATTAGGAGGTAGTGACCACAATACAATAAGCTTTAATCTGCAATTTGAAAGGGAGAGGCTACAATCGGAAGTGACAATACTTCAGTTAATAAAGGGAACTATGGAGCTATGAGGGAGGATCTGGCCAAAGTTCAATGGTGCAAAAGGAAGAAAGATCCTAAGAGGAGGCAGAGGTGGCTGTGCCTGACGAGTGAAGTTAAAATATAAAGTCAAAAGAGAAAAAGTATAACATAGCAAAGATGAGTGGGAAAACGGAGGACTGGGAAGCTTTTAAAGAACAACAGAGGATTACTAAGAAGGAAATACGCAGAGAAAAAAATGAGGTATGAAGGAAAACTGGCCAAAAATATAAAGGAGGTTAGTAAAAGTTTTTTTAGGTATGTGAAAGGAAAGAAAATGGGTGAAGAGTAAAATTAGGCCCTTGAAGACAAACAGGTAAATATATTACGGGGAACAAAGAAGTGGCAGAAGAGTTGAACATAGAACACAGAACATAGAAGGATACAGCGCAGTACAGGCCCTTCGGCCCTCGATGTTGCGCCGATCCAAGCCCACCTAACCTACACTAGCCCACTATCCTCCATATGCCTATCCAATGCCCGCTTAAATGCCCATAATGAGGGAGAGTCCGCCACTGCTACTGGCAGGGCATTCCATGAACTCACGACTCGCTGAGTAAAGAACCTACCCCTAACATCTGTCCTATACCTACCCCCCCTTAATTTAAAGCTATGCCCCCTTGTAATAGCTGACTCCATACGTGGAAAAAGATTCTCACTGTCGACCCTATCTAAACCCCTAATCATCTTGTACACCTCTATCAAGTCACCCCTAAACCTTCTTTTCTCCAATGAAAACAACCCCAAGTGCCTCAGCCTTTCCTCATACGATCTTCCTACCATACCAGGCAACATCCTGGTAAACCTCCTCTGCACCCGTTGCAGTGCCTCCACATCTTTCCTATAGTATGGCGACCAAAACTGCACACAATACTCCAGATGTGGCCGCACCAGAGTCTTATACAACTGCAACATGACCTCAGTACTCCGGAACTCAATTCCTCTACCAATAAAAGCCAGTACGCCATATGCCTTGAATTGGTACTTCAGATCTGTGTTCACTGGGGAAGACACAAGCAATTTCCCAGAGGTAATAGTGGCTGAAAGACCTGAACTGAAGGGAATTTATATTTGCCAGGAATTGGTGTTGTAGAGACTGTTAGGTCTGAAGGTTGATAAGTCTCCGGGGCCTGATGGCCTGCATCCCAGGGTACTGAAGGAGGTGGCTCTAGAAATCGTGGCGGCATTGGTGATCATTTTCCAATGTTCTATAGATTCAGGATCAGTTCCTGTGGGTTGGAGGGTGGCTAATGTTGTCCCACTTTTTAAGAAAGGAGGGAGAGAGAAAGCAGGGAATTATAGACCAGTTAGTCTGACCTCGGTGGCGGGAAAGATGCTGGAGTCAATTATAAAGGATGAAATTACGACACATCTGGATAGCAGTAACAGGTTAGGTCAGAGTCAGCATGGATTTATGAAGGGAAATCATGCTTGACTAATCTTCTGGAATTTTTTGAGGATGTAACTCTGAAGATGGACAAGGGAGATCCAGTGGATGTAGTGTACCTGGACTTTCAGAAAGCCTTTGATAAAGTCCCACATAGGAGGTTAGTGAGCAAAAGTTTGGTTGAAAATGTGTTGCTGGAAAAGCGCAGCAGGTCAGGCAGCATCCAAAGAACAGGAGAATCGACATAAGCCCTTCTTCAGGAATGAGGAAAGTGTGTCCAGCGCCTCATCTTCCGCCTAGGAACCCTCCAACCACAAGGGACGAACTCAGATTTCTCCAGTTTCCTCATTCCCCTCCTCCCACCTTGTCTCAGTAAAATCCCTCGAACTCAGCACCACCTTCCTAACCTGCAATCTTCTTCCTGACCTCTCCGCCCCCACCCCAGTTTGACCTATCACCCTCACCTTGACCTCCTTCCATCTATCGCATCTCCAACGGCCCTCCCCCATGTCCCTCCTCCCTACCTTTTATCTTAGCCTGCTGGACACACTTTCCTCATTTCTGAAGAAAGGCTTATGCCTGAAAAGTCGATTCTCCTGTTCTTTGGATGCTGCCTGACCTGCTGCGCTTTTCCAGCAACACATTTTCAGCTCTGATCTCCAGCATCTGCAGTCCTCACTTGCCCTCCTTCTTTCAGCAAAATTAGGGTGCATGATATTGGGGGCAAAATACTGACTTGGATTGAAAATTGTTTGGTTGACAGGAAACATAGAGTAGTGATAAACGGCTCCCTTTTGGAATGGCAGGCAGTGACCAGTGGGGTACCGCAGGGATCAGTGCTTTTTACAATCTACATTAATGAGATAGATGATGGTATTAAAAGTAATATTAGCAAATTTGCTGATGATACAAAGCTGGGTGGCAGGGTGAAATGTGAGGAGGATGTTACGAGATTACAGGGTGACCTGGACAGGCAAGGTGAGTGGACAGATGCATGGCAGATGCAGTTTAATGTGGATAAATGTGTGGTTATCCACTTTGGTGGCAAGAACAAGAAGGCAGATTACTACCTAAATGGAGTCAAGTTAGGTAAAGGGGCAGTACAAGGAGATCTATGTGTTCTTGTACATCAGTCAATGAAAGCAAGCATGCAGGTACAGCAGGCAGTGATGAAAGCTAATAGCATGCTGGCCTTCATGACAAGAGGAATTGAGTATAGAAGCAAAGAGTTTCTTCTGCAGGTGTACAGGGTCGTGGTGAGACCGCACCTGGAATATTGTGCACAGTTTTGGTCTCCAAATTTGAGGAAAGACATTCTGGCTATTGAGGGAGTGCAGCGTAGGTTCACGAGGTAAATTCCTGGAATTACGGGACTATCTTACGTTGAAAGATTGGAGCGACTGGGCTTGTATACCCTTGAGTTTAGAAGACTGAGAGGGGATCTGATTGAGACGTATAAGATTATTAAAGGATTGGACACTCTGAAGGCAGGAAGCATGTTTCCGCTGATGGGTGAGTCCCGAACCAGAGGACACGGTTTAAAAATAAGGGATAAGCCATTTAGAACAGAAATGAGGAGAAACGTCTTCACCCAGAGAGTGGTGGGTGTGTGGAATGTTCTGCCCCAGAAGGCTGTAGAGGCCAAGTCTCTGGATACTTTCAAGAAAGAGTTGGATAGAGCTCTTAAGGATAGTGGAATCAAGAGTTATGGGGATAAGGCAGGAGCAGGATACTGATTGAGGATGATCAGCCATGATCATAATGAATGGTGGTGCAGGCTCGAAGGGCAGAATGGCCTACTCCTGCATCTATTGTCTATTGTCGATTTTCCTGCTCCTCGGATGCTGCCTGACCTGCTGTGCTTTTCCAGCACCACCCTAATCTAGACTCTGGTTTCCAGCATCTGCAGCCCTTGTTTTTACCTTCTAGCGAAATGAACTTATTCTGTCCAGACATTGTCACATGATTCGGCCAAAGTCTGCTATAGCCTGATACTGGCTCAGAATTGTCTTTTGGCATCGCTGAATGACTTGTGGTGTGTAATCTCTTTAACTCACACTTATATGAGGCTGCCCATGTTCAGAATCCATTGCTAATGAACTTTTATAAGGAAGAGGGAGAAAAATAAAAGAAAACTAAAGTCGAAGGAACACAGCTAAAAGTTGGGGGGGTTGGGATTCAGTTCTTGGTGGTGCTGGAAAAACACAGCAGGCCAGGCAGCATCCGAGGAGCAGGAGAATCGACATTTCGGGCATAAGCCCTTCTTCAGGAATGAGTTCAGATTCCTGAAGAAGGGCTTATGCCCGAAATGTCGATTCTCCTGCTCCTCGGATGCTGCCTGGCCTGCTGTGTTTTTCCAGCACCACATTTTTCAACTCTGGTCTCCAGCATCTGCAGTCCTCACTTTCTCCTCCCTGCTAGAAGATACTGGTAGAGTTTGGGGAATAAAGAGCTCGAAATAAAATCATAGAAAGTGCAGTATACATGTTTTGAGGACTTCTTTTGAGAGATGTTGGAGCAAGGCTGTAAAAGGATATGACAGTGAACATTGCCTGGAATGGAGAATAGGTCGTACGAGGATAGGTTGAAAGTGCTAGGCCTTTACTCATTGGAACGGCGAAGGATGAGGGGTGACTTGATAGAGGTTTATAAGATGATCAGAGGAATAGATAGAGTAGACAGTCAGAAACTTTTTCCCCGGGTACAACAGAGTGTTACAAGGGGACATAAATTTAAGGTAAGGGTGGAAGGTAGAGGGGAGATGTCAGGGGTGGGTTCTTTACCCAGAGAGTGGTGGGGGCATGGAATGCGCTGCCTGTGGGAGTGGTAGAGTCAGAATCTTTGGTGACCTTTAAGCGGCAATTGGATAGGTACATGGATGGGTGCTTAAGCTAGGACAAATGTTCGGCACAACATCGTGGGCCGAAGGGCCTGTTCTGTGCTGTATTGTTCTATGTTCTATGTTCTATATACAAAAGTACAGCATAGAACAGGCCCTTTGGCCCATGATGTTGTGCCGAGCATCAGTCCTAATGTAAAATAAAATAACTTAACCTACACATCCCTCAATTCACTGCTGTCCTTGTGCATGTCCAGCAGTTGCTTAAATGTCCCTAATGACTCTGCTTCCATCACCACCACTGGCAATGCATTACATGCATTCACAACTCTCTGCGTAAAGAACCTTCCTCTGACGTCCCCTCTGCACCATTCTCCTAATATCTTAAAACTATGACCCCTCGTGCCAGTCAATCCTGCCCTGGGAAAAGTCTCTGGCTATTAACTCTATCTATGCCTCTCATTACCTTGTATATCTCAGTCAGGTCACCTCTCTTCCTCCTTCTCTCCAGAGAGAAAGCTCCGAGCCTATTCAACCTTTCTTCATAAGGCAAGCCCTCCAGTCCAGGCAGCATCCTGGTAAACCTTTTTTGTACCCTCTCCAAAGCCTCTGTATCTTTTCTATAGTAGGGCGACCAGAACTGGACACAATATTCCAAGTGTGGTCTCACCAGGGACTTATAGAGCTGCAGCAAAACCTCGCAACTCTTAAACTCGATCCCCCTGTTAATAAAAGCCAAAGCATCATATGCTTTCGTAACAGCCCTATCCACTTGGGTGGCAACTTTGAGGGATCTATGTACTTAAATACCAATATCCTTCTGTTTCTCCGCACTGCCAAGAATCCTGTCTTTAATCCTATATTCGGCATTCAAGTTCGATCTTCCAAAATGCATCACTTCACATTTATCCAGGTTGAACTCCATCTGCCATTTCTTATCTCAGCTCTGCATCCTGTCTATGTCGCGCTGCAGCCTGCAATAGGCCTAGGAAATGCTACAACTCTAGTACGTCGGATGGATCAGTTTTGTCCAATGTCTACAAGAGGGTTTCCTGACACAGTATGTCAAAGGGCCGACAAGAGGGGAGGCCACACTGGATCTCGTGCTTGGTAATGAACCAGGCCAGGTGTTTGATTTAGTTGTAGGAGAGCACTTTGTGGAGAGTGACCATAATTCAGTTACGTTTAGTTTAGTGATGGAAAGGGATAGGTACATGCCACAGGTCAAGAGTTAAAGATGGGGGCAAGGGCAATTACAATACGATTAGGCAAGAATTAAAATGCATAGAATGGGGTAGCAAAATGTAGGGGGTGCAGACAATGGAAATGTGGAGCTGGTTTAAGGAACAGATACCTTGATAGGTATGTCCCTGTCAGGCAGGGAGGAAGTGATAATGTAAGGGAACTGTGGTTTACAACAGAAATTGCATCTCTTTTTACGAAGAAGAAGGAGGCTTATGTGTTGATGAGGCAAGATGGTACAGATCAGTTAGGAAGGATTTAAAGAGAGAGTTAAGAAGAGCAAAGAGAGGACAAAAGCAGTCTTTGGCAAATAGAATAAAGGAGAACCCTAAAGCTTTCTATAGGTATGTGAGGAATAAAAGGATGATTAGGGTAGGAATAAGGCCAATCAAAGACAGAAGTGGGAAGTTGAGTGTGGACCCTGTGGAGAGCAGAGAGGTGCTAAATGAACATTTCTCATCGGTTTTCACTCAGGAAAAGGAGAATATTGCAGAGGAGAAGAATGAGTTACGAGATATTAGACTAGAAAGGATAGAGGTTAGTTACGAACAGGTGTTATCAATTCTAGAAGGAGTGAAAGTAGACAAGGACGGGATTTATCCGAGGATTCTCTGGGAAACTAGGAAGGAGATAGCAGAGCCTTTGGTTTTGATATTTGAGTCGTCATTGTCCACAGGTTTGATACCAGAGGACTGGACGATTGCAAATGTTGTGCACTTGTTCAAGAAGGGCAGTAGAGATGACCCAGGTAATTATATACCAGTGAGCCTTACTTCTGTTGTAGGAAGTATTCTTCTATGTTCTATTGATTAGGGGGTTAGATAGGGTTGACAGTGTGAACCTTTTCCCGCGTATGGAGTCGGGTATTACAAGGGGGCATAGCTTTAAATTAAGGGGGGGTAGATATAGGACTGAAGTTAGGGGTAGGTTCTTCACTCAGCGAGTCGTAAGTTCATGGAATGCCCTGCCAGTAGCAGTGGTGGACTCTCCCTCTTTATGGGCATTTAAGCGGGCATTGGATAGGTATATGGAGGATAGAGGGTTAGTATAGGTTAGGTGGGCTTGGATCGGCGCAACATCGAGGGCCAAAGGGCCTGTACTGCGCTGTATTCTTCTATGTTCTATGTTCTATGAAAGGTATGGAAAGGATTCTAAGAGATAAGATTTATAATCATCTTGCAAACAACAATTTGATTTCAGATCGTCAACATGGTTTCATCAAGGGCAGGTCATGTCTCACATTGAGTTTTTTGAGAAGGTGACCAAGCATGTAGATGAGGGTAGGGCAGTTGTCGTGGTATACATGGACTTCAGTAAAGCCTTTGATAAGGTTCCACATGGTAGGCTGTTGGAGAAAATGCAGAGGCATGGAATTGAGGGTGATTTAGCAGTTTGGTTTAGAAACTGGCATTCTGAAAGAAGGCAACGAGTGGTGGTTGATGGAAAATATTCAGCCTGGAGTCCGGTTGCTAGTAGTTTGCCACAAGGATATGTTTTGGGACCACTGCTGTTTATAAATGACTTAGACACAGGCATAGGTGGATGGATTAGTAAATTTTCAGACGACACTAAAGTCGGTAGAGTAGTGGTCAGTGTGGAAGAATGTTACAGATTTCAGGGGGACTTGGATAAACTGCAGAATTGGGCTGAGAGGTGGCAAATGGAGTTCAATGCAGCTAAACGTGAGGTGATGCACTTTGGGAAGAATAACAGGAAGGCAGAGTATTTTTTTTTTAGATTAGATTACATTACAGTGTGGAAACAGGCCCTTCGGCCCAACAAGTCCACACCTACCCGCCAAAGCGAAACCCACCCATACCCCTACATTTACCCCTTACCTAACACTACGGGCAATTTAGCATGGTCAATTCACCTGACCCTGCACATCTTTGGGCTGTGGGAGGAAACTGGAGCACCCGGAGGAAACCCACGCAGACACGGGGAGAACGTGCAAACTCCACACAGTCAGTCGTCTGAGGCGGGAATTGAACCCGGGTCTCAGGCGCTGTGAGGCAGCAGTGCTAACCACTGTGCCACCGTGCCGCCCACGCTGGGTCGGTTGAAAGATTCTTGGTAGTGTGGACTTTCAGGGATCTTGGGGTCCATGTACATAGATCCCTGAAAGTTGCCAGACCAGGGTGATAGTGCTGTTAAGAAGGCATACGGTGTGTTAGGTTTCATTCATAGAGGGATTGAGTTCCAGAGCCGCAATATCATGCTGCAACTATACAAACGCTGGTGCGGTCACACTTGAAATATTGTGTACAGTTCTGGTCCCCATATGTTGAGAAGGATGTGGAAGCATTGGAAAAGATGCAGAGGAAATTTACTAGGATGTTGACTGGTCTGGAGGGAAGGTCTTATGAGGAAAGGCTGAGAGACTTGAACCTTTTCTCATTGGCAAGAAGAAGGCGAAGAGGGGATTTGATAGAGACATACAAGATGATCAGAGGATTAGATAGGGTAGACAGTCAAAGTCTTTTTCCTAGGATGATGACATCAGCGTGTACGAGGGGGCATAACTACAAATTGAGGGGTGAGAGATTTAAGACAGATGTCAGAGGCAGGTTCTTTACTCAGAGAGTGGTAAGGGTGTGGAATGCCCTACCTGCTAATGTAGAAACTCAGCCACATTAGGGAGATTTAAACAATACTTAGATAAGCACATGGATGATTTTGGGATAGTGTAGGGGGATGAGCTGAGAATAGTTCACAGGTCAGCGCAACACCGAAGGGCCTGTTCTGAGCTGTATTGTTCTATGTTCTACGATACTTTCAACGGCACCTCCCACCATTGTGTCATCTGCAAATTTACTCGCCCACCCCTCAACCTCCTCATCCAAGTCATTTATAAAAACTACAAAGAGCAGAGGCCCCAAGAACAGAACCCTGCAGGACCCCACTCAACACTGACCTCCAGGCAGAATACTTTCCATCATAATTTCCTTTTTCCCCAATTAAATATCTTCCCTTGGTAACTGCTTCTTTCCCTCTCCAAGGCTATGCTAAATGTGAGGCAGTTGTGGTCACTGTCCCCAAAGTGTTCTCCCGACACAAGATCTGACACCTGTCTTGGTTCATTGCCGAGCACCAAATCCAAAATGGCCTCTCCCTTTGTCGGCCTGTCTACGTACTGAGTAAGGAAACCCTCCTGAACACACCTGACAAAAACAGCTCCATCCAAACCTTCTGCATTCAGGAGGTTCCAGTCAATATTGGGAAAGTTGAAGTCACCCATACCAACAACCCTGCTACATCTGCATTTTTCCTAAATCTGCCGGTCTACGAGTTCTTCAATCTCTCTACTGCTATTGGGGGGGATCTGTAGAAAACCCCCAATGAGGTGGCTGCTCCCTTGCTGTTCCTAACTTCCACCCGTCCTGACTCAGTAGACAAACCTTCCTCAACAACCTTAGATCTCACCCACTTAAAACCTTCCTGGCAGCCCTCCTTTCTCCCCGCCCTCTCTCTTCGCTGCTTTATTCAAAAAATTTGTTTTTTACTCACCTTCTCAGCAGTCCTCCACTCCTCCCTCACACCTCTCGAAAAATCGACAATGAAGAGAAGGATTTTAATCAATTCACTATGTCAATTCTGTACACATATTGGAAGGTGGGAGCATAATATATGAGCGAAAAGCTGTAGTTTAATCGATGTCTTAGTGAGATTCACTTTGTATTTCCTCTTCTGGATTATGACATCTTAATGCCAAGCCCAAACCTCATTCTTCACTGGCCGAATAGTTACAGCTTTGTACACTGTGCTTTCTAACTCCTCATTTAGCTTCGTTATATCCATATAGCACTAATTTCAATTTTTATAGTATTATCACAGTATGCTTTCCTGATCACGGACATCTCCTCTTACTGTCCCCTTGACCATGACCTCACCTCCAATCACCAAACCATCATCTCCCAGACCATCCACAACCTCATCACCACAGGGAATCTCCCACCTCCAAACTCATAGTCCCAGAAACCCACACACCGCCCAGTTCTACCTCCTACCCAAAATTCACAAACCTGACTACCCCGATCGACCCATCGTCTCCGCCTGCTCCTGCCCCATCGAATGTATCTGCTCTTACCTTAACACCGTCCTTGTCCCCCTTGGTCCAGGATCTCCCCACGTATATTTGGGCCACCACCCATGCCCTCCAACTCCTCCATGACGTTTGGTTCCCCAGCCCCCAATGCCTCATCTTCACCACAGACATCCAGTCTCTATACGCATTCATCTGCCATGATGAAAGACTCCAAGCCCTCTGGTTCTTCCTCTCCTGACGATCCAACCAGTACCCTTCCATGACACACTCAACTGATTGGCTGAATTGTCCTCACCCTCAACAATTTCTCCTTCGAATTCTCCCACTTCCTTCAGACCAAAGGGTTGGACATGGGCACCCACATGGGCCCCAGCTGTGCCTATCTCTTCATAGGTTTGTGGAACAGTCATCTTCCACAGTTACACCAGCACCATTCCCCACCTGTTCCTCTGCTACATCAATGACTGTATCAGTGCCACTTTGTGCTCCCATGAGGAGGTTGAACAATTCATCAACTTCACAAACACCTTTCACCCCAACCCTAAGTTCACCTGAACAATCCCTCCCCTTCCTGGACATCACCTCCCTCCCCTTCCTGGACCTCTCCATCTCCATTTCCAGTGACCAACTCAATACGGGACCCTCCTCTCATTTATCTCTCCACCCTTCAGGCACTCTGCCTGTATTCCTGATGAAGGGCTTTTGCCAGAAATGTCGATTTTACTGCTCCTCAGATGCTGCCTGAACTGCTGTGCTTTTCCAGCACCACTAATCCAGAATCTATGTCAAACCCACCGACTCCCACAGCTACCTGGACTACACCTCCTCCCACCCCCACTACTGTAAAAATGCAATCCCTTACTCCCTCCACCATCTGCTCCCAGGAAGAGCAATTCCACTCAAGAATATCCCAGATGGACTCCTTCTTCAAGGAGTGTCATCCCAAATGGCGAACACCCTCCAGCGCATCTCCTTCACTTCCCGCACATCCGCCCTCGAACTCCACCCCTCCAACCACAACATGGACAGAGCCCCCCAGTCCTCACCTTCCACTCCACCAACCTCTGGGATAGAATGCATCATCCTCTGCCATTTCCATCACCTACAGTCAGACTCCACCACCAGGATATATTTCCCACCCCAGCCCTATTAGCATTCTAAAGAGGCCATTCCCTTCATGACTCCTTCATAAGGTCCCATCCTCCACTCCCAGTACCTTGCCCTGTCACTGCTGGAAGTGAAAAACCTGCATCCATACCTCCCCCCTCACCTCTGTCCAAGGCCCCAAAGGATTCTTCCACATCCAGCAGAGATTTTCCTGCAATTCCAAACATCTCATCTACTTTAAGAGTGTGGTGCTGGAAAAGCACAGCAGGTCAGGCAGCATCCAAGAAGCAAGAGAGTCGACGTTTTGGGCATAAGCCCTTCATCAGGAAGCCCAAAACATCGATTCTCCTGCTCCTTGGATGCTGCCCGACCTACTGTGCTTTTCCAACACCACAATCTCCACTCCAATCTCCAGTATCTGCAGTCCTCACTTTCACCTCATCTATTGTGTCCATTACTGTCGATGTGGTCTCCTCTACATTGGGGAGACAGGACGCCAACTTGTGGAACATTTCAAAGAACATCTCTGGGACACACGCATTAAATAACCCCACTGCCCTGTGGCCGCACACTAACTCTTTTCACGTAGAGGGTGGTGCATGTGTGGAATGAGCTGCCAGAGGAAGTGGTGGAGGCTGGTACAGTTACAGCACTTAAAAGGCATCTGGATGGGTATATGAATAGGAAGGGTTTGGAGGGATGTGCACCAAATTCTGGCAAATGGGATTAGGTTGGGATATCTAGTTGGCATGGATGTGTTGGATCGAAAAGTTTGTTTCCGTGCTGTACATCTCTGACTCTGTGAATTGCATGAGACATTTGGATAAATGATCAAAAGCTTAGGTAAAGATTAGATTCGCGACAGTGTGAAAACACGCCCTTCGGCCCAACTAGTCCACACCGACCCTCCGAAGAGTAACCCACCCAGACCCATTTCCCTCTGACTAATGTACCTAACACTACAGGCAATTTAGCATGGCCAATTCACCTGACCTGCACATCTTTGGACTGTGGGAGGAAAAAGTGAGGAGTGCAGATGCTGGAGATCAGAGCTGAAAATGTGCTGCTGCGCTTTTCCAGCAACACATTTTCAACCGTGGGAGGAAACCCATGGAGACACAGGGAGATTGTTAAACTCCCCACAGACAGTCGCCCAAGGCTGGACTCGAACTTGGAACACTGGTTCAGTGAGGCAGCAGTGCTAACCACTGAGCCACCAAAGAGAATCTTAATGAAGGAATGAGGGATAGAGGTGTTCAAGGAGGAAATGTCAGTGCTTAGGACCTTGGAAGCTAAGGGCACAGTCAGTGCACATCAGTGAGTGTAGAGATTATGCTGAATGGATATGGATTGTAATTTACAGAAGTTGATGAGTCGAGGGCCAGTAAACAGCATTGATTTGTTTCCAAGTATGGGTTCTGCATGCTGCTTCTCCTGACTAAGATTCTAGCAATGTCTGCCATCAACCGGTACTTCATGCAGTTAATCAATCCATGTCTACATCAAGAAAACAAAGTTAAAAATCACACAACACCAGGTTGTAGTCCAACAGGTTTATTTGGAAGCACTAGCTTTCGAAGCGCTGCTCCTTCATCAGGTAGTTGTGGAGTATAAGATCATAAAACACAGAATTTATAGCAAAAGTTTACAGTGTGATGTAACTGAAATTATATATTGAAAAAGACCTGGATTGTTTGCTAAGTCTCTTATCTTTTAGAATGACCATGTTGGTTTCACTTCTTTCATGTGTAAATCGCAGAACATTTAAAAATTACATTCTCAAGTGAATTTTAACAATTGGTGTCATGTCAGCCCAGATAATGCATTGAAGGTGTGAGCTGCCCTGCGACTCAGCCAACGTTGTCTATCTCATACGCTGCAGGCAAGGATGCCCTGAAGCATGGTACATTGGCAAGACCAAGCAGATGCTATGGCAATGGATGAATGGACACCGCACAACAATCAACAGACAGGAGTGTTCCCTCCCAGTCAGAGAACATTTTAGCGGTCTGGGACATTCAACCTTGGACCTTCGGGTGACTATCCTCCAAGGCGGACTTTGGGACAAGCAACAATGAAAAGTTGCCAAGCAGAGGCTGATAGCCAAGTTCAGTACCCAAGGGGATGGCCTCAATTTGGACCTTGGGTTCATGTCACACTACAGGGGACCCCATTACACTATAGACACACAAGCACACACACAGACACACGCACACATATAGACAGATGCACACACACAGATAGACACAGACACACAGACGCTCTCCTCCACACACACACTCCTACAGGCAGACAATTATACACACAGACTCCTCTAGACAGACACACTCTCCTACAGACCCATACACTCATGCAGACCCTCTCATATGCTCACACATACACTCCCACACTCACACACACACCCTCTCACAGATTTATACCCCTTTACACACACGCAAACACACACTCTCGCACAGACACTCATAACCACTCCTACTCCCCCCCCCCCACCATACATACTCTCTTTCTCTCTCTCTCTCTTTCTCTCTCTCTCACTCACACAAACACACATATACATCTACGTTTGTGAGGTGAAATTGTACTTGCAGAATTACATTTTACTTTGCTCAATAACTGCATGAATCCTTATAAGATTCTGTAAATCCATTTTTTAGATTAGAATCAGTCTGACCATTATTAAAAATCACACAACACCAGGTTATAGTCCAACAGGTTTAATTGGAAGCGCACTAATTTTCGGAGCGACGCTCCTTCATCAGGTGATAGTGGAGGGCTCAATCCTAACACAGAATTTATGCAAAAATTTACAGTGTGATGTAACTGAAATTATACATTGAAAAATTGATTGTCTGTCAAGCCTTTCATCTGTTAGAATACAGTGATAGTTTCACTTCTTTCATGTGTAAATCACAAAACCTTTTTTTAAAAATGTTGCATTCTCGGGTTAGCTGTTAACAATGGTGATAGCTAGGCAATATGTTGAAGGTGTTGGCCTCCTGTGTTCTCTGTCTGTGCCATGATGTTTAGATTGATTCTAATCTAAAAAGTGAGATAACAGAGATTTACATAAATTCATGCAGTTTTTGAGCTCAGAGTTCTACATGAATGTATGCAGTTTTTGAGCTCAGAGTTCTACATGAATGTATGCAGTTTTTGAGCTCAGAGTTCTACATGAATGTATGCAGTTTTTGAGCTCAGAGTTCTACATGAATGTATGCAGTTTTTGAGCTCAGAGTTCTACATGAATGTATGCAGTTTTTGAGCGAAGTACAATGTAACCCTGCAAGTACAAATTCACCCACAAAATATATGTGTGTGTGTGGGTCTTTGTCTGTCTGTGTGTGTGTGTCTGTCTGGGTTGGGGGTTGTGAGTGTGAGAAAGTGTATGTGTGTGTGTAGTGAGTGCAGAGTGTCTTAAGTCTGTGAGGGGGTGCATGTGTGAGTGTGGGAGTGTGTGTGTCTGTAAGGGTGTGTATGTGTGTATAGGAGTGCCTGTGTGTGTGAGAATGTGTGAGTGATTTTTAATAATGGTCAGACTGACTCTAATCTAAAAAATGGATTTACAGAATCTTACAAGGATTCATGCAGTTATTGAGCAAAGTAAAATGTAATTCTGCAAGTACAATTTCACCCCACAAACGTAGATGTATATGTGTGCTTGCGTGAGTGAGAGAGAGAGAAAGAGAGAGAGAGAAAGAGAGAGAGTGTGTGTGTATGGTGGGGGGTGGGGGGAGTAGGAGTATCTGTGTGTGTGTATAGTGCAATGGTGGTCACCTGTAATGTGACATGAATCCAAGGTCCCAGTTGAGGCCCTCCATATGGGTACCGAACTTAGCAATCAGCCTCTGCTCGGCCACTTTTCTCTGCTGCCTATGCCTGCCATGGCATAGACAGAGAACACAGAGGGCCAACACCTTCAACATATTGTCTAGCTATCACCATTGTTAACAGCTAACCCGAGAATGCAACTTTTTTTTAAAAATGATTTGGAGATGCCGGCATTGGACTGGGGTGTACAAAGTTAAAAATCACACAACACCAGGTTATAGTCCAACAGGTTTCATTGGAAGCACACTAGCTTTCGGAGCGACGCTCCTTCATCAGGTGATTCCTTCTTCAGGAAGGGCTCATGCCTGAAACGTCGATTCTCCTGCTTCTTGGATGCTGCCTGACCTGCTGCGCTTTTCCAGCAACACATTTTCAGCTCTGATCTCCAGCATCTGCAGTCCTCACTTTCTCCCAGCTCACACCTTAAATGGATTATCTGGGCCGACATGACACCAATTGTTAAAGTTCACTGAGAGTCATAGAGCCATTTTGATACAGAACCTGCTCAAAGGTAGAAGACAGAGGGTGGTGGTGGAGGGTTGTTTTTCAGACAGGAGGCTTGTGACCAGTGGAGTGCCACAAGGATCTGTGCTGGGTCCATTACTTTTCGTTATTTATATAAGCGTAAGAGATACAGTTAGTAAGTTTGCAGATCACACCAAAATCAGAGGTGTAGTGGACAGCGAAGAAGGTTACCTCAGATTACAACAGGATCTTGACCAGACGGGCCAATGGCTGAGAAGTGGCAGATGGAGTTTAATTTAGGTAAATGTGAGGTGCTGCATTTTGGGAAAGCAAATCTTAGCAGGACTTACACACTTATTGGTAAGGTCCTAGGGAGTGTTGCTCAACAAAGAGATCTTGGAGTGCAGCTTCATAGCTCCTTGAAAGTGGAGTCGCAGGTAGATAGGATAGTGAAGAAGGAGTTTGGTATGCTTTCCTTTATTCGTCAGAGTATTGGGTGTAGGAGATGATGTTCTGGCTGTACAGGACATTAGTTAGGCCACTGTTGGAATATTGTGTGCAATTCTGGTCTCCTTCCTATCGGAAAGATGTTGTGAAACTTGAAAGGGTTCAGAAAACATCTAAAAGGATGTTGCCAGGGTTGGAGGATTTGAGCTATAGGGAGAGGCAGAACAGGCTGGGGCTGTTTTCCCTGGAGCGTCCAAGGCTCACATCCAAATCATTTATATAAATGATGAAAAGTAGTGGACCCAGCACTGATTCTTGTGCCACTCCACTGGTCACAGGCCTCCAGTCTGAAAAACAACCCTCCCCCTCCACCACCTCCCTCTGTCTTCTACCTTTGAGCCAGTTCTGCATCCAAATGGCTAGTTCTCCCTGTATTCCATGAGATCTAACCTTGCTAACAGTCTCCCGGGGAGCCTTGTTGAACACCTTACTGAAGTCCATATAGATCACATCTACCACTCTGCCCTCATCAATCCTCTTTGTTACTTCTTCAAAAAACACAATCAACATTGTGAGACATGATTTCCTACGCACAAAGCCATGTTGACTATCCCTAATTAGTCTTTGCCTTTCCAAACACATGTACATCCTGTCCCTCAGGATTACCTCCAACAATTTGCCTACCACCGACGTCAGGCTCACTGGTCTATAGTTCCATGGCTTGTCCTTACCATCCTTCTTAAACAGTGGCACCACGTTAGCAAACCTCCAATCTTCCGGCACCTCACCTTGACTATCGATGATAGAAATATCTCAGTAAGAGGCCCAGCAATCATTTCGCTAGCTTCCCTCAGAGTTCTAGGGTACATCTGATCAGGTCCTAGGGATTTATCCACCTTTATGCGTGTCAAGACATCCAACACTTCCTCCTCTCCAATATGGACAGTTTTCAAGATATCATCATCTCTTTCCCTACTTTCTATATCTTTTATGTCCTTTTCCACAGTAAATACTGATGCAAAATATTCATTTAGTATCTGCCCCATCTCTTGCGGCTCTACACAAAGGCCGCCTTGGTGATCTTTGAGGGGCCCTATTCTCTGGAGAAAGTGAGAACTGCAGATGCTGGAGATCAGAGCTGAAAATTCCTGAAGAAGGGCTTATGCCCGAAACATCGATTCTCCTGTTCCTTGGATGCTGCTTGACCTGCTGTGCTTTTCCAGCAACACATTTTCAGTTCGGGCCCTATTCTCTCCCTAGTTACCCTTTTGGCCTTAATGTATTTGTAAAAACCCTTAGGATTCTCCTCAACTCTATTTGCCAAAAATATCTCATGTCCTCTTTTTTCCCTCCTGATTTCCCTCTCAAGTATACTCCTACTGCCTTTATACTCTCCTAAGGATTCACTCAATCTATCCTGTCTATACCTTACATATGCTTCATTTTTTTTCTTAACAAAACCCTCAATTTCTTTAGTCATCCAGCATTCCCTATACCTACCAGCCCTTCCTTTTACCCTGACAGGAATATACTTTCTCTTGACTCTCTTTATCTCATTTCTGAGGCTTCCCATTTTCCAGCCGTCTCTTTACCTGCGAACATCTGCCTCCAATCAGCTTTTGAAAGTTCTTACTGAATACTGTCAAAATTGGCCTTTCTCCAATTTAGAACTTCAACTTTAGATCTGGTCTATCCTGTTCCATCACTATTTTAAAAACTAATAGAATTATGGTCATTGGCCCCAAAGTGCTCCCCTACTGACACCTCAGTCACCTGCCCTGCCTTATTTCCCAAGATTAGGTCAATTTTTGCACATTCTCTAAAAGGTACATCCACATACTGAATCAGAACATTTTCTTGTACACACTTAACAAATTCCTCTCCATCTAAACCCTTAACACTATGGCAGTCCCAGCCTATGTTTGGAAAGTTAAAATTCCCTACCATAACCACCCTATTATTCTTACAGATAACTGAGATCTCCTTACAATTTGTTTCTCAATTTCCCTCTGACTATTAGGAAGTCTATAATACAATCCCAATAAGGTGATCATCCCTTTCTTATTTCTCAGTTCCACCCAAATAACTTCCCTGGATGTATTTCTGGGAATATCCTCCCTCAGCACAGCTGTAATGCTATCCCTTATCAAAAACGCCACTCCCCCTCCTCTCTTGCCTCCCTTTCTTTCCTTCCTGTAGCATTTGTATCCGGGAACATTAAGCTGCCAGTCCTGTCTATCCCTGAGCATCTGTACTTGCAATGATATCCCAGTCCCATATTCCGAACCATGCCCTGAGTTCATCTGCCTTCCCCATTAGGCCTCTTGCATTGAAATAAATGTAGTTTATATTATCAGTCCTACCTTCCTCTCTGCTTTGTCCCTGCCTGCCCTGACTATTTGACTCGCCTTTGTTCTCAACTGTACCAGTCTCAGATTGATCTCTTTCCTTACTATCTCCCTGAGTCCCACCCCCCCACCTTACTAGATTAAATCCTCCCGAGCAGTTCTCGTAAATCTCCTACCAGTATATTAATCCTCTTCCAATTTAGGTTCAATCTGTCCTTCTTGTGCAGGTCACTTTTACCCCAAAAGAGCTTCCAATGATCCAAAAATGTGAATCATTCTCCCACACACCAGCTCCTCAGCCATGCATTCATCTGCTCTATCCTCCTACTCCTGCCCTCACTAGCTCATAGCATCGGGAGTAATCCAGATATTATTACTCTCAAGGGCCTTCTTTTTAAATTCCTGCCTAACTCTCTGTAATCTCCCTTCAGAACCTCAACCTTTTCCCTTCCTATGTTGTTGGTTCCAACGTGTACAATGACCTCCTACTGGTGCCTCTCCCCCTTGAGAACATTCTGCAACCCCTGTGAGACATCCTTGATCCTGGCACCAGGGAAGCAACGTACCATTCTGATTTTTCGCTGCTGGCCACAGAAACGTCTATATGTACCTCGGACTAGAGAGTCCCCTAACACAATCACTTGGAACACGATGTACCTCTCATTTAATTATAGCCAATCTCAATACCAGAAACTTGGCTGTTCGTGCTACATTCCCCTGAAAATCCATCACCCACAACATATTCCAAAACAGCATACATGTTTGAAATGGGGATAGCCACAGAAGACTCCTGCACTACCTGCCTACCTCTCTTACCTTTCCTGGAGTTAACCCATCTATGTGACTTTATCTGAGAGTTTCCCCCTTCCTATAACTGCCATCCATCACATCCCCTTGCTCTTGTAAATTCCTCATTGCCTCTAACTACCTCTCCAACTGATCTATTTGATCTGATAGGATTCGCAACCAACAGCATTTATTGCAGATATAATCCTCAGTAACCCGTAAACTCTCCCTAAACTCCCACATCAGACAAGAAGAGCATATCACTCTACTAAAGGCCATTTTTGTTTCTTTCAGACCCAGGAAATAGCACTGTCTTATTCCTCTACAAAACACTGCTCCAAGTTAAATTAGTACTTATGGCTTATATTTTAAGTTTAATCAAGAGACACAGCTCAATAAATCATATAATCAAGAAAGAATCCACTCTGAACAAAACATAACATGACAGATTCAATTAAGTTGTGTTCAAGACAGAACTGAATTCGGCAGATTAAACGTTGTCTTTTTGTTTTTGATCAGTACTCAGACACTAAAATAATCTTTTGATGAAGCTTTACAATGACAGCTATCTTTTCCACTCCTGAGCTCTGACTCACTGATGAAAACCACAGAAGGAGGTTGCCTTTTAGAAAAAAAGTACCCTGCCTTTTCCCTACATCCCTGTAAATGTTCCCTTTGAAAGCTATTCTTGAATCTGATTTGCCTAACCTTTCAAGCATCATGTTCAAGATTGTTATAAGGTGCAGTGGGCAGGTATTTCTATTCAACTGATTGAACTGGGCTGTAGGAGGCTAGACCTGCCACTCCTGTGTATGTCTGCTCAGCAACATTGACGACAGAGGTGCCAGTCAAAATAGCCCAGAATAGGAAATGCTCACGTTTCATGTTGACCAGCAGTGTTGCCCGGGGTATTTATTCTGTTTCTGGATCAGTGGTGCTGGAAGAGCACAGCAATTCAGGCAGCATCCGAGGAGCTTCGAAATCGACGTTTCGGGCAAAAGCCCTTCATCAGGAATAAAGGCAGAGAGCCTGAAGCGTGGAGAGATAAGCTAGAGGAGGGTGGGGGTGGGGATAGAGTAGCATAGAGTACAATAGGTCAGTGGGGGAGGAGATGAAGGTGATAGGTCAGGGAGGAGAGGGTGGAGTGGAAAAGGAGTGGGTGGAAAAGGAGCTGGGCAGGTCGGACAAGTCCGGACAAGTCAAGGGGACAGTTTTGCTGGAGGTTAGAAACTAGGATGAGGTGGGGGAAGGGGAAATGAGGAAGCTGTTGAAATCCACATTGATGCCCTGGGGTTGAAGTGTTCCGAGGCGGAAGATGAGGCATTCTTCCTCCAGGCGTCTGGTGGTGAGGGAGCGGCGGTGGAGGAGGCCCAGCACCTCCATATCCTCGGCAGAGTGGGAGGGGGAGTTAAATGTTGAGCCACGGGGCGGTTTGGTTGATTGGTGTGGGTGTCTCGGAGATGTTCCCTAAAGCGCTCTGCTAGGAGGCGCCCAGTCTCCCCAATGTAGAGGAGACCGCATCGGGAGCAACGGATACAATCAATGATATTAGTGGATGTGCAGGTAAAACTTTGATGGATGTGGAAGGCTCCTTTAGGGCCTTGGATGGAGGTGAGGGAGGAGGTGTGGGCACAGGTTTTACAGTTCCTGCGGTGGCAGGGGAAAGTGCCAGGATGGGAGGGTGGGTCGTAGGGGGGCGTGGACCTGACCAGGTAGTCATGGAGGGAACGGTCTTTGCGGAAGGCGGAGAGGGGTTGGGAGGGAAATATATCCCTGGTGGTGGGGTCTGTTTGGAGGTGGCGGAAATGTCGGCGGATGATTTGGTTTATGGGAAGGTTGGTAGGGTGGAAGGTGAGCACCAGGGGCGTTCTGCCCTTGTTGCGGTTGGAGGGGTTGGGTCTGAGGGCGGAGGTGCGGGATGTGGACGAGATGCGTTGGAGGGCATCTTTAACCACGTAGGAATGGAAATTGCGGTCACACCATCTGGTGTGTTCTATGGTGGAACTGCTCCTCCTGGGAGCAGATACGGCGGAGGCGGAGGAATTGTGAATACGGGATGGCATTTTTGCAATAGATAGGGTGGGAAGAGGTGTAATCCAGATAGCTGTGGGAGTCGGTGGGTTTGTAAAAAATATCAGTGTCAAGTCGGTCGTCACTGATGGAGATGGAGAGGTCCAGGAAGGGGAGGGAGGTGTCAGAGATGGTCCAGGTAAATTTAAGGTCAGGGTGGAATGTGTTGGTGAAGTTGATGAATTGCTCAACCTCCTCGCGGGATCATGAGGTGGCGCCAATGCAGTCATCAATGTAGCGGAGGAAGAGGTGGGGAGTGGTGCCGGTGTAATTACGGAAGATCAACTGCTCTTCGTAGCCAACAAACAGACAGGCATAGCTGGGGCCCATGCGTGTGCCCATGGCTACCCCTTTGGTCTGGAGGAAGTGGGAGGATTCAAAAGAGAAATTGTTAAGGGTGAGGACCAGTTCGGCCAAACGAATGAGAGTGTCGGTGGAGGGGTACTGTTGGGAACGTCTGGAGAGGAAAAAACGGAGGGCTTGGAGGCCCTGGTCATGGCGGATGGAGGTGTAGAGGGATTGGATATCCATGGTGAAGATGAGGCGTTGGGGGCCGGGGAAACGGAAGTCTTGGAGGAGGTGGAGGGCGTGGGTGGTGTCTCAAACATATGTGGGGAGTTCCTGGACTAGGGGGGATAGGACAGTGTCGAGGTAGGTAGAGATGAGTTTGGTGGGGCAGGAGCATGCTGAGACAATGAGTCGGCCAGGGTGGTCAGGCTTGTGGATCTTGGGAAGGAGGTAGAACCGGGCAGTGCGGGGTTCCCGGACTATGAGGTTGGAAGCTGTGGGTGGGAGATCTCCTGAGGTGATGAGGTTCTGTATGGTCTGGGAGGTGATGGTTTGGTGATGGGGGGTGGGGTCATGGTCAAGGGGGCGGTAGGAAGAGATGTCCTCGAGTTGGCGTTTGGCTTCAGCGATGTAGAGGTCAGTGCGCCAGACTACCACTGCGCCCCCTTTGTCCGCTGGCTTGATGGTGAGGTCAGGATTGGAGCAGAGGGATTGGAGGGCTGCGCGTTGTGAGGGTGAGAGGTTGGAGTGGGGGAGGGGGGTCGACAGGTTGAGGCGGTTAATGTCCCGGCGGCAGTTGGAAATGAAGAGGTCGAGGGCAGGTAATAGGCCAGCACGGGGTGTCCAGGTGGATGCAGTGTGTTGGAGGTGGGCGAAGGGGTCCTCGGAAGATGGGCGGGAATCCTGATTGTGAAAGTAAGCTGGGAGGCGGAGGCGACGGAAGAATTGTTCGATGTCACGGCGTGTATTAAATTCATTGATGCGTGGACGGAGGGGGATGAAGGTGAGTCCTTTGCTGAGGACTGATCGTTCGTCCTCAGTGAGGGGGAGGTCTGGAGGGATGGTGAAAACTCGGCAGGGCTGGGAGCTGGGAGCTGGTGTGGGTATAGAGCTGGGAGTGGGGTCGGAGCCAGTACCTGGAGTGGGTGTGATGGTGGGGGGAATGGGGGTAGAGTCATGAGCAGGGGTAGTGTTCCCCTCGGGGTTCTGGGGGGTGGGGATAGTGACAGTGGGGTCTGTGGAGGGCGTGTCAGCAGAATGCAGGTGAGTGGCGCTGGTGGTGGCAGACACGGCAGTAGGGGTGGCGGAAGTCACTGAGCGTGTGGCATCGGCGATGATGTGAGGGCTGGAAGTGGCTGTGGGAGTGGCCATGATGGGGGCAGAAGTGACATCATCAATCAGCGTGGGGGTGGTAGCTGCATCAGCAGCATAGCTAATGGTGTTTCCAAGGCCAGGGGAATCTTCTGGAATGTTCGAGGAGCGCTGGTTATGGAGGTGGGTAGATAAAAGTTTGTTGTACTTACAGTTTTTGATGTTTGAGATGGAATTGAAATACTGTTTGTTGAGAGTGTGGATTCTCCTGAGGATGTAGTACAGAGTGGGTCCTTTGCAATTCTGAGAGAGTGTGGCCCTCAGCTGAGGCAGGGCAGACTGTAGAGAGGCCCCGTGGCTCAACATTTCAACTCCCCCTCCCACTCTGCCGAGGACATGGAGGTCCTGGGCCTCCTCCACCGCCGCTCCCTCACCACCAGACGCCTGGAGGAAGAACGCCTCATCTTCCACCTCGGAACACTTCAACCCCAGGGCATCAATGTGGATTTCAACAGCTTCCTCATTTCCCCTTCCCCCACCTCATCCTAGTTTCTAACCTCCAGCAAAACTGTCCCCTTGACTTCTCCGGACTTGTCCGACCTGCCCAGCTCCTTTTCCACTTATCCACTCCACCCTCTCCTCCCTGACCTATCACCTTCATCTCCTCCCGCACTGACCTATTGTACTCTACGCTACTCTATCCCCAACCCCACCCTCCTCTAGCTTATCTCTCCACGCTTCAAGCTCTCTGCCTTTACTCCTGATGAAGGGCTTTTGCCCGAAACGTCGATTTCGAAGCTCCTCGGATGCTGCCTGAATTGCTGTGCTCTTCCAGCACCACTGATCCAGAATCTGGTTTCCAGCATCTGCAGTCATTGTTTTTACCTTATTTATTCTGTTTGGCTGCCCTTTTATACAAGCGTGGTTTTCCATTAAAACACTGAATTACCAGATCAAATAAACTACCCTGCTTTCCATTGACATTGTGGCTCCACTCTCGGCTTGTGAGCTTGAGAGAAATAACAGCTTTTACACTAGCACTAACCAGTTTGGAAAATCACATATGAACAGAGCTATAAGTTGAAACCTGACAGGCTTGCCAAGTTACACCAATCTCTTGCCACTCTTCTGCTACATGCTGGAACCTGAGGTATTGTACTGCAAGCTATTTCACATCCCGAGTGCCCTACTTACAAGATTACAAAGGATCTATCTTATAGGAACAGACCAATTGACCCATTTGTGTTTATGCTCTATTCAAGCCTCCTGTCATCCCTCATTTAAATATATCCAAGTAGCCTTCTAGACTCTTCTTCCTCACTTCTCTCATGCTTATCTAGCCTTCCTTAAAGGGGAGGTGATGGTGTAGTGGCATTATTTCGGAACTGTTAATCGAGAGACTCAGGCAATGTTTTGGGGACCTAGGCTCAAATCTCACTCTAGCAGATGGTGGAATTTGAATTCAATCAATACATCTGGAATTAAGAGTCTAATCATGATTACTAGAAAAACCCAGTTGGTTCACTAATATCCTTTAGGGAAGGAAACTGCATCTTTACCTAGTCTGACCAGCGTGTGACTCAGACTCTCAACAATGCAGTTGACTTTTAATTGCCCTCCAGGAAATCTAGGATGAGCAATAAATACTGGCCTAGCCAGTGCTGCCCTCATCCCATAAATGATTTAAAAAACGCATCTATGCTATTTCTGTTGACCACAACCTGTGAGTTCCACGTTCTCACCACTATTTGGATAAAAGAAAGTAGTCTGTTTTCCACCTTAGGTGCCTGGGTGCTCCAACAAAACTCAAAAGCTTGACTCAAAACCCGCTTGATTGGCACCATCAAGCTTGATATCCACAAGCATTCATTCCCTCAAGACCAATACTCAGTAGCAGCATTGTGTACTACAGGTTGCTCTGCTATAACATGCATTTTGTCAGCGCAAATTGGCGATAACACGATTGACGAATTGTGGATGTTGTTCGATAATGCAAACTTTCTACTGAATGGGCATAGTCACTTTCTGTTACCAATCTTCTACAGCATGATTTTCTATAGTGTGAGGTTGCAGAGGCATGCAACTGAATTACCTGTATCTACAAAATGCAGCAATTCACTCAAAATCCTTAGACAGCATCTTCCAAACCCTTGACCACTTCCATCTGGAAGGATAAGGGCAGCAACTACATAGGAACACCACCCCATGCAAGTTTCCCTCCAAGTAATTCACTGTCCTGACTTGGAGATATATTACTGTTCCTTCACTATTGCTGGGTCAGAATTCTGGAATTCCCTTCCTAAGAGCATTGTGGGTCTACCGACAGCACATGGACTGCAGTGGTTTAAGAAGGCAGCTCACCATCACCTTCTGAAGGGCAACTTAAAATGGGAAATAAATACTGGCAAGCCAACAACACCCATATCCCACAAGCAATTGTTTTTTACAACTTATTGTCGGTGCTTTGGTCCTTTTCCAACTGTTGGTCCTTTTGAGCTGTTCATGTATTTCAACTAAAGTTTGTTGGATTCTTTGGTTCTTTGAGAAGGTGACCAAACAGGCGGATGAGGGAATGCAGTTGATGCGGTGGAAATGGATTACAGTAAAGCGTATGGTAAGGTTTCCCCGATAGGCTATTTCAGAAAATGCAGAGGCATAGGATTGAGGATGATTTAGCAAACTCACCGGGAGTGGTGAGTCACTGATTTGTGCTTTTAAATTTGAAGTCAGAGAGCAGAGGTTTCTGGGAAAGGAGGGACTTCTTATTGCTATATAAGTCAGTGTCTTCTCAACCCGAGACCCTACTTTTGTAGGGCCTCCCACCCAACCACCTCCTCTAACCTTAAAGACCAGGGACATATCAGGTAAGCATCTCTTTTTTACTTTGTGACTAGGGGACTAGCAGGGATGGCAGTGCAGGGAGAGCAATGTTCCTCCTGCAGGATGTTTGAGGTCAGGGACACCAATAGTGTCCCATCCAAGTACATCTACAGGAAGTGCACCCAACTCTCGTTCCTCCAAGACTGTGTTAGGGAACCGGAGCAGGAGCTGGATGAACTTTGGATCATTTGGGGGGCAGAGGCTGTGATAGATAGGAGTTACAGGGAAATAGTTACTCCTAGGCAAGAAGAAAGCTGAGTAACTGTTCGAAAGGGGAAAAAACAGTCAGTGGAGGGATCCCCTGTGGTTGTTCCCCTGAAAAACATGTATATTGTTTTGGATACTGTTCAGGGGGGGGGAACGACTTACCAGGGGCAAGCAGTGGGGCCGAGGTCTCTATAGAACATAGAACATTACAGCGCAGTACAGGTCCTTCGGCCCTCGATGTTGCGCCGACCAGTCATACCAATCTGAAGCCGATCTAACCTACACTATTCCATGTACGTCCATATGCTTGTCCAATGACAACTTAAATGCACTTAAAGTTGGCGAATCTACTACCAATGCAGGCAAAGCTTTCCATACCCTTACTACTCTCTGAGTAAAGAAACTGCCTCTGACATCTGTCCTATATCTATCACCCGTCAATTTAAAGCTATGCCCCCTCGTGCTCGCCGTCACCATACTTGGAAAAAGGCTCTCCCTGTCCACCCTATCTAACCCTCTGATTATCTAATATGTCTCTATTAAGTCACCTCTCAACCTTCTCTCCAATGGAAATAGCCTCAAGTCTCTCAGCCTTTCCTCGTAAGACCTTCCTTCCATATCAGGCAACATCCTAGTAAATCTCCTCTGCACCCTTTCCAAAGCTTCCACATCCTTCTTATAATGTGGTGACCAGAACTGTACACAATACTCTGGCCGCACCAGAGTTTTGTACAGCTGCAGCATAACCACATGGTTCCGGAACTCGATCTCTCTATTAATAAAAGTTAGAACACTGTATGCCTTCTTAACAACCCTGTCAACCTGGGTGGCAACTTTCAAGGATCTGTGTACCAGGACACCGAGATCTCTAGCACAGAGCCTATCCATGTTGCACAGAAGGGAAGGAGGGAAAGGAGGAGAGTGTTAGTCATTGGGGACTGAATAGTTAGAGACTCAGATGGGTTTGTAGGGAATGAACAAGACTCGCGGTTGGTGTGTTGCCTCCCAGGTGCAGGGTCCGTGATGTCTCGGATCATACCTTTGGGGTCCTGAAGGGAGAGGGTGGCCAGCCTCTAATCATTGTCCATGTAAGTACCAACGACATAGGTAGAAAGAGGGATAGGGATGTAAGGCAGGATTTCAGGGAGCTAGGGTGGAAGCTGAGAGCTAGAACAAACAGAGTTGTTATCTCTGGATTGTTACCCGTGCCACGAGATAGCGAGGCAAGGAATAGGGGGCAGATATCAGCTGAACACGTGACTGCAAGGATGGTGCAAGAGGGAGGGTTTCAGGTTTTTGGATAATTGGGGCTCATTCTGGGGAAGGTGGGACTTGTACAAACAGGACGGTCTTCACTTGAACTTGGCTGGGAAATTTGCTGGTGCTATTCGGGTGGGTTTAAACTAGCTCAGCAGGGGAATGGGAACCGGAGCTGTAGCTGCAGTGTACAGGAGGATGAGAGTAGGAAGGAGAGGGACAGGATTTCAGGGTCACAGGAATATGCTGACAGACAGCGACATGGTTTGAAGTGCGTCTACTTCAACGCCAGAAGTATCCGAAATAAGGTAGGTGAGCTTGCAGCATGGATAGATACCTGGGACTTCAATATTGTGGCCATTTCGGAGACATGGATAGAGCAGGGTGAGTAATAGATGTTTCATTAAAAACAGGCAAGGCGGGAAAAGAGGGGAAGGCGTGGCCTTGTTAGTCAAGGATAGTATAATGGTGGCTGAGAGAACTTTTGATGAGGACTTGTCTCAGTGTGGACTGAGGTTAGAAACAGGAGAGGAGAGGTCACGCTTCTTGGAGATTTTTATAGGCCTCTGCAGAGTTCCAGGGATGTGGAAGAGAGGATTAGCAACATTATCCTAGGTAGGAGTGAAAGGAACAGGGTGGTCATTATGGGGGACTTTATCTTCCCCAACATTGATTGGAAATGTTATAGCTCTAGTATGTCGGATGGATCAGTTTTTGTCCAATGTGTACAGGAGGGTTTCCTGACACAGTATGTCGAAGGGCCGACAAGAGGGGAGGCCACACTGGATCTCGTGCTTGGTAATGAACCAGGCCAGACGTTTGATTTAGTTGTAGGTGAGCACTTTCGAGAGAGTGACCATAATTCAGTTATGTTCAGTTTAGCACTGGAAAGGGATAGGTACATGCCACAGGTCAAGAGTTATCAATAGGGCAAGGGCAACTATAATGCGATTAGGCAAGAATTAGGATGCATAGAATGGGGTAGCAAAATGCAGGGGATGCAGACAATGGAAATGTGGAGCTGGTTTAAGGAACAGATATTACGTGTCCTTGATAGGTATGTCCCTGTCAGGCAGGGAGGAAGTGATAAAGTAAGGGAACCATGGTTTACGACAGAAATTGCATCTCTTGTTATGAAGAAGAAGGAGGCTTATGTGTTGATGAGGCAAGATGGTACAGATGAGGCGATGGAGAGTTACAGATCAGCTAGGAAGGATTTAAAGAGAGAGTTAAGAAGAGCAAAGAGAGGACAAAAGCAGTCTTTAGCAAATAGAATAAAGGAGAACCCTAAAGCTTTCTATAGGTATGTGAGGAATAAAAGGATGATTCGGGTAGGAATAGGGCCAATCAAAGACAAAAGTGGGAAGTTGAGTGTGGATCCTGTGGAGATCGGAGAGGTGCTAAATGAACATTTCTCATCGGTGTTCACTCAGGAAAAGGAAAATATTGCAGAGGAGAAGTATGAGGTACGAGATATTAGACTAGAAAGAATCGAGGTTAGTTACGCACAGGTGTTATCAATTCTAGAAGGAGTGAAAGTAGACAAGTCCCTTGGGCCGGATGGGATTTATCCGAGGATTCTCTGGGAACTAGGGAGGAGATAGCAGAGCCTTTGGCTTTGATATTTGAGTTGTCATTGTCTACGGGTTTAGTACCTGAGGACTGGAGGATTGCAAATGTTGTGCCCTTGTTCAAGAAGGGCAGCAGAGATGACCCAGGTAATTATAGACCAGTGAGCCTTACCTCTGTTGTAGGAAAGGTTTTGGAAAGGATTATAAGAGATAAAATTTATAATCATCTAGCAAGCAACAATTTGATTTCAGATAGTCAACATGGTTTTGTCAAGAGCAGGTCATGTCTCACAAACCCCATTGAGTTTTTTGAGAAGGTGACCAAGCATGTAGATGAGGGTAGGGCAGTTGACGTGGTGTACATGGACTTCAGTAAAGTCTTCGATAAGGTTCCACATGATAAGTTGTTGGAGAAAATGCAGTGGTATGGGACTGAGGGTGATTTAGCAGTTTGGATTAGAAACTGTCTTTATGAAAGAAGGCAGCGAATGGTGGTTGATGGAAAATATTCAGCCTGGAATCCAGTTACCAGTGGTGAACCCCAAGGATCTGTTTTGGGACCACTGCTGTTTGTCATTTTTATAAATGACTTAGACGCAGGCATAGGTGGATGGATTAGTAAATTTGCAGACGACACTAAAGTCGGTGGAGTAGTGGACAGTTTGGAAGACTGTTATAGGTTGCAGGGGGACTTGGATAAACTGCAGAATTGGGCTGAGAGCTGGCAAATGGAGTTCAATGCAGCTAAATGTGAGGTGATGCACTTTGGGAAGAATAACAGGAAGGCAGAGTACTTGGTCAATGGAAAGATTCTTGGTAGTGTGGATGTGCAGAGGGATCTAGGAGTCCATGTGCATAGATCCCTGAAAGTTGCCACCCAGGTGGATAGCGCTGTTAAGAAGGCATACGGTGTGTTAGGTTTCATTGGTAGAGGTATTGAGTTCGGAACCGCAAAATCATGCTGCAACTATACAAAACGTTGGTGCGGCCACCCTTGGAATATTGTGGACAGTTCTGGTCACCCCATTACAGGAAGGATGTGGAAGCATTGGAAAAGGTGCAGAGGAGATTTACCAGGATGTTGCCTGGTCTGGAGGGAAGGTCTTATGAGGAAAGGCTGAGAGACTTGGGTCTTTTATCATTGGAAAGAAGAAGGCTAAGGGAAGATTTGATAGAGACATACAAGATGATCAGAGGATTAGATAGGGTAGACAGAGAAAGACTTTTTCCTAGGATGATGACATCTGCTTGTACGAGGGGCACAACTACAAATTGAGGGGTGAGAGATTTAAGACAGATGTCGGAGGCAAGTTCTTTACACAGAGAGTGGTAAGGGCGTGGAATGCATTACCTGCTAAGGTAGTCAACTCAATTACATTAGAGAGATTTAAACAATCCTTAGATAAGCTCACGGATGATTTTGGGATGGTGTAGGGGAACGAGCTGAGAAAAGTTCACAGGTTGGCGCAACATCAAGGGCCGAAGGGCCTGTTCTGCACTGTATTGTTCTATGTTCTAAACTGGCTAGTTGTAAGAAGACAGAGGGTAGTGGTCGATGGGAAATGTTCGACCTAGACTTCAGTTACTAGTGGTGTACTGCAAGGTCCTGTTTTGGGGCCGCTGTTGTTCGTCATTTTTATAATTGTCTTGGATGAGGGTATAGAAGGTGGGTTAGTAAATTTGCAGATGTTCATGTACATAGATTCCTGAAAGTTGCCACCCAGGTTGGTAGGGTTGTGAGGAAGGCATACGGTGTGTTAGCTTTTATTGGTAGAGGGACTGAGTTACAGAGCCATGAGGTGATGCTGCAGTTCTATGAAACCCTGGTGCGGCCGCACTTGTAGTATTGCGTACAGTTCTGGTCACTGCATTATTGGAAGGATGTAGAAGCTTTGGAAAGGGTTCAGAGGAGATTTACTAGGATGTTGCCTGGAATAGATGGAAAGTCTTATTAAGAAAGGCTGAGGGACTTAAGACCATAAGACCATAAGACATAGGAGTGGAAGTAAGGCCATTCGGCCCATCGAGTCCACTCCACCATTCAATCATGGCTGATGCGCATTTCAGCTCCACTTACCAGCGTTCTCCCCGTAGCCCTTAATTCCTCGAGACAACAAGAATCTATCAATCTCGGCCTTGAAGACATTTAGCGTCCCGGCTTCCACTGCACTCCGTGGCAATGAATTCCACAGGCCCACCACTCTCTGGCTGAAGAAATGTCTCCGCATTTCTGTTCTGAAATGACCCCCTCTAATTCTAAGGCTGTGTCCACGGGTCCTAGTCTCCTCGTTTAACTGAAACAATTTCCTAGCATCCACCTTTTCCAAGCCATGTATTATTTTGTACGTCTCTATTAAGTCTCCCCTTAATCTTCTAAACTCCAACGAATACAATCCCAGTATCCTCAGCCGTTCCTCATATGTTAGACCTGTCATTCCAGGGATCATCCGTGTGAATCTCCGCTGGACACGTTCCAGTGCCAGTATGTCCTTCCTGAGGTGTGGGGACCAAAACTGGACACAGTACTCCAAATGGGGCCTAACCAGAGCTTTATAAAGTCTTAGTAGTACATCTCTGCTTTTATATTCCAACCCTCTTGAGATAAGAGACAACATTGCATTCGCTTTCTTAATCACGGACTCAACCTGCATGTTTACCTTTAGAGAATCCTCGACTAGCACTCCCAGATCCCTTTGTGCTTTGGCTTTATTAATTTTCTCACCATTTAGAAAGTAGTCTATGCTTTTATTCTTTTTGCCAAAGTGCAAGACCTCGCACTTGCTCACGTTAAATTCCATCAGCCATTTTCTGGACCACTCTCCCAACCTGTCAAGATCCTTTTGTAGCCTCCCCACTTCCTCAGTACTACCTGCCTGTCCACCTAACTTCGTATCATCGGCAAACTTCGCTAGAATGCCCCCGGTTCCCTCATCCAAATCGTTAATATATAATGCGAACAGCTGTGGCCCCAGCACCGAACCCTGCGGGACACCGCTCGTCACCGGCTGCCATTCTGAAAAAGAACCTTTTATCCCAACTCTCTGCCTTCTGTTAGACAGCCAATCCTCAATCCATCCCAGCAGCTCACCTCGAACACCATGGGCCCTCACCTTGCTCAGCAGCCTCCCGTGTGGCACCTTATCAAAGGCCTTTTGAAAGTCTAGATAGACCACATCCACTGGGTTTCCCTGGTCTAACCTACTTGTTACCTCTTCAAAAAATTCCAACAGGTTTGTCAGGCATGACCTCCCTTTACTAAATCCATGTTGACTTGAGGCTGTTTTCGTTAGAGAGAAGAAAGTTGAGTGGTGACTTAATTGACACATATAAGATAACTGGAGGGTTTAATAGGGTGGACGGTGAGAGCCTTTTCCCTTGGATGGTGATGGCTAGCATGAGGGGACACAGTACTGCCTGCAACAGTAGTAGACTCACCAATTTTAAGGACATTTAAATGGTTACTGGACATATCGATGGAAATGGAATAGTGTAGGATAGATAGGCTTCAGATTGGTTCCACAGGTTGGCACAACATTGAGGGCCAAAGGGCCTGTACTATGCTGTAATGTTCTCTGTTCTATCTCACTGGCGTTTGGTAATTTTACAACAGGGATTTTGGTAATTAATTGGAAACTAGAAATCGAACCTAACCAGGACAATTTCAAGCAGTACGTTGATGCAGTGAATTGATTGCATCCAAAGTGGCATAATCTCAAGCAGTTTCTTTGATGTTAATGTGTACAGTATGTAGATGTCTGAGCTACTGTTTTACAGCAATCAATTAGCAGGAGCATTGAAGTAACTGGAGACATAAGCAATGCAACAACAATGTGATTAGTTTATAATTTGGAGATGCCGGTGTTGGACTGGGGTGTACAAACTTAAAAATCACACAACACCAGGTTATAGTCCAACAGGTTTAATTGTGATCTGAAACATTGACTCCCCTTCTCCTCTGATGCTGCTTGACCTGCTGTGCATTTTTCAAGACAGTCATCTGGTCAAGCATCACTCCACACAACCACCTGATGAAAGAGCAGCGCTCCGAAAGCTACTGCTTCCAAATAAACCTGTTGGACTAGAACCTGGGGTTGTAGGATTTTTAACTTTGTTCATCCCAATCCAATACCGGCACCTCCAAGTCCAAAAAACTGAGCACATATTCCAGATAGCAACTTTGTTGTGTGAAAATTAATATCTATATTTTGCGCATCACTATTGACCTGAATCTTTCCAAGCTATTTAACAAATTGAAGAACTTTGCACAACCCAGTAGTGAGTAGAAGGAAAACAAATACATCTTTGTTAATAAACACAGCAAAAAGTGAAATGTTAAAAATGAAAATCATCAGCAGTTCCATTTCCTTGCAAGGAAAACTGGCCAAGTTATCCATGAAAGGTTTGAACGTTAAATACAAATATGGCATTTTCAGGAAACCCTTAATAGGTAAATGTATGGCAGGTGAATAATTCATGATAGTGTAAAAGAGGAGATTATTTTTCCACGAGTTGGTATGTCAGTTACTCGTGTGATAATTTCAAAGTTTTCAGCAAGAAAGCTAGGAGAGTGATGAAGAGTAACTTCTTTAGTCAGTTAGTTGTTGGGATTTGGAATGCACTGCTTGGGAGAGTGGTGGAGGTGAATTTCATAGAAGGTTTCAAAAAAGAGTGGGTATATATTTAAAAGGTAAAAGAAAAAGGTGGGTGGGCATCAGGATTTGGAAAGGGAACCAGCAGGCAGTGCAGGGAACCCCTGTGGCCGTACCCCTCAACAACAAGTATACTGTTTTGGATCCCATTGGGGTAGACGACTTGATAAGCAATGGGACACAGGTCTCTGGCACAGAGTCTATCCCTGTTGCTCAGATGGGAAGTGGGGGAGATGAGCGGAGCATTAGTCATTGGGGACTCGATAGTTAGGGGGACAGATAGGAGGTTCTGTGGGAACGAGAGAGACTCATGGTTGCTGTGTTGCCTCCCAGGTACCAGGGTCAGTGATATCTCAGATCGTGTTTTTGGGATCCTTAAGGGAGAGGGGGAGCAGCCCCAAGTCGTGGTCCACATTGGCACCAATGACATAGGTAGGAAAAGGGATGAGGATTTAAGGCAGAAATTCAGGGAGCTCGGATGGAAGCTTAGAGCTAGAACAAACAGTTGTTGTCTCTGGTTTGTTGCCCGTGCCTCATGCTAGTGAGGTGAGGGATAGGGAGAGAGAGGAGTTGAACATGGTGCAGGACGGTGAGTTTTGGATTCCTGGATAATTGGGGCTCTTTCTAGGGGACGTGGGACCTTTACAAACAGGATGGTCTTCACCTGAACCAGAAAAGTACCATTGTGGTGGGGGGGATGTTTGCTAATGCTCTTCAGGGGAGTTCAGACTAATTCAGCAGGGGGATGGGAACTGAAATTGTAGTTCGACTATACAGGAGGTTGAGAGTACTGCAGTCAGAACTAAGATTTCAAGATTGCAAGAAAGCACCAGCAAGCAAGAAGTTGGTTTGAAGTGTGCTACTTTAACACCTGCAGCATCTGGAATAAGATGGGTGAACTTGCAGCATGGGTTGGGATTTTGATGTTGTAGCTATTTTAGAAACATGGGTAGAGCAGGGACACGAATGGTTATTGCAGGTTCCAGGGTTTAGATGTTCCAGTAAGAACAGAGAAGATGGTAAAAGAGGGGAAGATGTGGTACTGTTAGTCAAGGACAGTATTACGGTTACAGAAAGGACGTTTGAGGACTCCTGTACTGAGGTAGTATGGGCTGAGGTTAGAAACAGGAAAGGAGAGGTCACCCTGTTGGGAGTTTTCTATAGGCCTCTGAATAGTTCCAGAGATGTAGAGGAAAGGATAGCAAAGATATTCCTGGATAGGAGCGAGAGTGACAGGGTAGTTGTTATGGGGGACTTTAACTTCCCAAATATTGACTGGAAATGCTATAGTTTGACTACTTTAGATGGATCAGTTTTTTACCAATATGTGCAGGAGGGTTTCCTGACATAGTATGTAGACAGGCCAACAAGGGGCGAGGCCACATTAAATTTGGTACTGGATAAGGAACCCGGACAGGTGTTAGATTTGGAAGTAGGTGAGCACTTTGGTGATAGTGATTATAATTCAGTTGTGTTTACTTTAGTGATAGAAAGGGATCGGTGTATACCACTGGGAAAGACAATTACAATGCGATTAGGCAAGTTTTAGGATGCATAGGATGGGGAAGGAAACTGCAAGGGATGGATACAATTGAAAGGTGGAGCTTATTCAAGGACCAGTTACTGCGTGTCCTTGAGAAGTATGTACTTGTCAGGCAGGGAGGAAGTGGTCGAGGGTGGGAGCCATGGTTTACTAAAGAAGTTGAATCTCTCTTCAAGAGGAAGAAGGCGGCTTATGTTGGGATGAGATGTGATGGCTCAGTTAGAATGCTTGAGAGTTACAAGTTAGCCAGGAAAGATCTAAAGAGGGATTTAAGAAGAGCCAGGAAGAGACTTAAGAGGTCATTGGTGGATAGGAGCAAGGAAATCCCTAAAGCTTTCTACAGGTGCAAGGTTTGTGAAGGTTTGTAGCTCAGGTTGAGGTTTAGGGTGTAGGTTTGCTCGCTGAGCTGTAGGTTTGATATCCAGATGTTTCATTACCTGGCTAGGTAACATCATCAGTGGCGACCTCCAAGTGAAGCGAAGCTGTTGTCTCCTGCTTTCGATTTATATATTTCTCCTGAATGCGGTTCCTGGGATTTGTGGTGATGTCATTTCCTGTTCATTTTCTGAGGGGTTTATAGATGGTATCTAGATCTATGTGTTTGTTTATGGCATTGTGGTTGGAGTGCCAGGCCTCTAGGAATTCTCTGGCATGTCTTTGCTTTGCCTGTCCCAGGATAGATGTGTTGACCCAGTCGAAATGGTGTTTTTTTTCATCCGTGTGTAGGGCTACGAGGGAGAGAGGGTCATGTCTTTTTGTGGCTAGCTGGTGTTCGTGTATCCTGGTGGCTAACTTTCTTTCTGTTTGTTCTAAATAGTGTTTGTGGCAGTCCTTGCATGGAAAGTTGTAGATGATGTTGGTTTTGTCCATGGGTTGTACTGGGTTTTTTAAGTTTGTTAATTTTTGTTTGAGTGTTGGTGGGTTTGTGTGCTGCTAGGATTCCAAGGGGTCTTAGTATGTACATAGAACATAGAAAAATACAGCGCAGTACAGGCCCTTTGGCCCTCGATGTTGCGCCGAACCAAGCCCACCTAACCTACACTAGCCCACTATCCTCCATATGCCTATCCAATGCCTGTTTAAGTGCCCATAAAGAGGGAGAGTCCACCACTGCTACTGGCAGGGCATTCCATGAACTCACAACTCGCTGAGTAAAGAATCTACCCCTAACATCTGTCCTATACCTACCACCCCTTAATTTAAAGCTATGCCCCCTCGTAATAGCTGACTCCATACGTGGAAAAAGGTTCTCATGGTCAAAGGTAGTCTGGCTGTCATTTCTGAAACTTCTTTGATGTATGGTAAGGTGGTTAGGATTTCTGGCTGTGTTTGGTCTGCTTGTCGTGGTTTATTCTTGAGGAATCTGCACACTATATGTTTTGAGCATCCGTTCTTCTTGAATACGTTGTATAGGTGGTTCTCCTCTGTTTTCTGAAGTTCGTCTGTGCTGCAGTGTGTGGTGACTCGTTGGAATAGTGTTCTGATACAGCTTCGTTTGTGTGTGTTGGGATGGTTGCTGGTGGAGTTAAGTATTTGGTCAGTGTTTGTCGGTTTTCTGTATACGCAGGTTTGTAGTTCTCTGTTGTCCGTTCTTTCGACTGTGACGTCCAGGAATGCAAGTTTGTTGTCAGTTTCTTCCTTCTTGGTGAACCTCATGCCTGTGAGGGTATTGTTGATGATGTTAAATGTCTCTTCTATCTTCTATCTTGTTTCGTTTTGTGATGACAAAGGTCTGTGATGACAAAGGTCTGTGATGACAGATTTTTGGTTTGATGGATGGTTGGGATATCCATATCAGTGAGGGAGATAATTACAGCACACCCCCCAGTTCTGCTGTTGCTTGGTGAGGTTGGTAAACTTGAATGTCTGAGCTATCTGGAGCTTAACACAATTTAACAGAGTCTGTACTCCCAAAGGATCATTCCTTCCAGAGGCACTCCTGCGGATGATTACCATGTGTCCTTAAAACAGGATAAGATATCAACAGCGGGTTCCCCTTTCTTCTGAAGGCATGGAGTGACCTCCCCAGAGTCACTGTGCTGCCTGGCCCCATGTTCTGGAGCCACTCATCCCGGGGAATATTTCCCTGACACTGCTGCTCCTCTGTGGGTTCCTTGATCCAATCCCCATTTTCCATTGCCTGGACTGAAAAGGAATCCCCCAGAAGGTGCCATCTGCAGCTTTACATTGGAGAAGAACATCCCTAGGCAAGGGGTTATAGATTTGGCAGGTTTGGACCAGCCAGTTATGGAAGGGCATTGGCTTCTTTAATTGGGTTAGGGGCCTCATTGATCATGCTTCTAACCTCAGAGGGAGATCAAGGCTTCAGGACTGCTATATCGCTGACCATCAGTCGGGGAGGTTCGGTGATGGATGGGCTGGAACTAGAAGGTTTATATGCATCAGAGGGCGGAGGGTGTCTCAGATGCCATATCCAGGTGACACATTTCAGTCTGACTGAGAGTCCACATCAGAGTGGGTTGGGTAGAATCAGGTGGGGCTGTAGGCAGACCAGTAATATGGACTACAACCTGTTCACGCGGAGTATGGACTGCATCCTGTTCACATGGAGTATGGACTACATCCTGGTCACGGGGAGTATGAACTACATCCTGGTCATGTGGAGTATACACTATATCCTGGTCACGGCGAGTATGGACTACATCCTGGTCACAGGGAGTATGAACTACATCCTGGTCGTGTAGAGTACAGACTACATCCTGGTCGTGTGGAGTATAGACTACATCCTGGTCGTGTGGAGTATGGACTACATCCTGTTCACGTGGAGTATGAACTACATCCTGGTCGTGTGGAATATAGACTATTTCCTGGTCACAGGGAGTATGGACTACATCCTGGTCATGGGGAGTATGGACTAAATCCTGGTCGTGTGGAGTATAGACTACATCCTGGTCACGTGGAGTATAGACTACATCCTGGTCACGTGGAGTATGGACTACATCCTGGTTAAGTGGAGTATGGACTACATCCTGGTCACGTGGACTATAGACTACATCCTGGTCACGTGGAGTATGGACTACATCCTGGTCACGAGTATGGACTACATCCTGGTCACATGGAGTATGGACTACATCCTGGTCACAGGGAGTATGGACTACATCCTGGTCACGTGGAGTATGGACTACATCCTGGTCACGTGGAGTATAGACTACATCCTGGTCACGTGGAGTATGGACTACAGCCTGGTCACAGGGAGTATAGACTACATCCTGGTCACGGGGAGTATAGACTACATCCTGATCATGTGGATTATGGATTACATCCTGGTCACAGGGAGTATGGACTACATCCTGGTCACGGGGAGTATAGACTACATCCTGATCAAGTGGATTATGGAATACATCCTGGTCACAGGGAGTATGGACTACATCCTGGTCATGGGGAGTATGGACTACATCCTGGTCGTGTGGAGTACAGACTACATCCTGGTCGTGTGGAGTATGGACTACATCCTGTTCACGTGGAGTATGAACTACAACCTGGTCGCGGGTAATATAGACTACACGCTGGTCATGTGGAGTATAGACTACATCCTGGTCACGTGGAGTATGGACTACATCCTGGTCACGAGGAGTATAGACTACATCCTGGTCACGTGGAGTATGGACTACATCCTGGTCACGGGGAGTATGGACTACATCCTGGTCATGGAGAGTATGGACTACATCCTGGTCGTGTGGAATATAGACTATTTCCTGGTCACAGGGAGTATGGACTACATCCTGGTCATGGGGAGTATGGACTAAATCCTGGTCGTTTGGAGTATAGACTACATCCTGGTCACGTGGAGTATGGACTACATCCTGGTCACGTGGAGTATAGACTACACCCTGGTCATGTGGAGTATAGACTACATCCTGGTCACGAGGAGTATAGACTACATCCTGGTCACGTGGAGTATAGACTACACCCTGGTCACGTGGAGTATAGACTACATCCTGTTCGTGTGGAGTATGGACTACATCCTGGTCACGAGGAGTATGGACTACATCCTGGTCACGTGGAGTATGGCTACATCCAGGTCACGGGGAGTATGGAATACATCCTGGTCGTGTGGAGTCTGGACTACATCCTGGTCACGTGGAGTATAGACTACACCCTGGTCACGTGGAGTATAGACTACATCCTGTTCGTGTGGAGTATGGACTACATCCTGGTCACGAGGAGTATGGACTACATCCTGGTCACGTGTAGTATGGCTACATCCAGGTCACAGGGAGTATGGAATACATCCTGGTCGTGTGGAGTCTGGACTACATCCTGGTCACGGGGAGTATAGACTACACCTTTGTCACATGGAGTATGGACTACATCCTGGTCACAGGGAGTATGGACTACATCCTGGTCGTGTGGAGTATAGACGACATCCTGGTCAGTGGAGTATGGACTACATCCTGGTCACGTAGAGTATAGACAACACCCTGTTCACGTGGAGTATAGACTACATCCTGGTCACGTGGAGTATAGACTACACCCTGGTCACAAGGAGTATGGACTACATCCTGGTCACGGGGAGTATGGAATACATCCTGGTTGTGTGGAGTCTGGACTACATCCTGGTCACGGGGAGTATAGACTACATCCTGGTCGTGTGGAGTATGGACTACATCCTGGTCACAGGGAGTATGGACTACATCCTGGTCGTGTGGAGTATGGACTACATCCTGGTCACGTGGAGTATGGACTACACCCTTGTCACGTGGAGTATAGACTACATCCTGATCATGTGGATTATGGATTACATCCTGGTCACAGGGAGTATGGACTACATCCTGGTCACGGGGAGTATAGACTACATCCTGATCGTGTGGATTATGGACTACATCCTGGTCACAGGGAGTATGGACTACATCCTGGTCACGTGGAGTATAGACTACATCCTGATCAAGTGGATTATGGAATACATCCTGGTCACAGGGAGTATGGACTACATCCTGGTCACAGGGAGTATGGACTACATCCTGGTCGTGTGGAGTAAGGACTACATCCTGGTCACGTGGAGTATAGACTACATCCTGGTCGTGTGGAGTATGGACTACATCCTGGTCACAGGGAGTATGGACTACATCCTGGTCGTGTGGAGTATGGACTACATCCTGGTCACAGGGAGTATGGACTACATCCTGGTCACATGGAGTATGGACTACATCCTCGTCACAGGGAGTATGGACTACATCCTGGTCACGGGGAGTATGGACTACACCCTGGTCACAGAGAGTATGGACTACATCCTGGTCACGTGGAGTATAGACTATTTCCTGGTCGTGTGGAGTATGGACTACATCCTGGTCACAGGGAGTATGGACTACATCCTGGTCACGTGGAGTATAGACTACATCCTGGTCACGTGGAGTATGGACTACATCCTGGTCGTGTGGGGTATGGACTACATCCTGGTCACATGGAGTATGGACTACATCCTGGTCACGTGGAGTATAGACTACATCCTGGTCGTGTGGAGTAAGGACAACATCCTGGTCACGTGGAGTATAGACTACATCCTGGTCGTGTGGAGTATGGACTACATCCTGGTCACAGGGAGTATGGACTACATCCTGGTCACATGGAGTTTGGACTACATCCTGGTCACGTGGAGTATAGACTACATCCTCGTCACAGGGAGTATGGACTACATCCTGGTCGTGTGGAGTCTGGACTACATCCTGGTCGTATGGAGTTTGGACTACATCCTGGTCACGGGGAGTATGGACTACATCCTGGTCACGTGGAGTATACACTACATACTGGTCGTATGGAGTATAGACTACATCCTGGTCACGGGGAGTATGGACTACACCCTGGTCATGTGGAGTATTGACAACACCCTGGTCACGTGGAGTGTCGACTGCATCCTGGTCGTGTGGAGGTTGACGAGGCCGGGGCTGCTGTTCTCGCACAGTCGCTGCCACGAGAATGTTCTCTGTAACTGTATCTTCCTGAGATTCAAGCCACGGCTTTAGCCCCATCGCAGCACTGGAAGGTGCCTCCTTCTGTGCAGCAGCATCTTTCTTAGGTTTCACTTTGGGAGGTTGATGATGCTTAGCAACTGGGAGAAAGTGAGGACTGCAAATGCTGGAGATCAGAGTCAAAAAGGTGTGGTGCCTGAAAAGGACAGCAGGTCAGGCAGCATCCGAGGAGCAGGAGGACATTCCTGAAGAAGGGCTAGTGCCCGAAACATTGACTTTTCTGCTCCTCGGATGCTGCCTGACCTGCTGTCCTTTTCTAGCAACATACTTTTTGATGCCTAGCAACCTCTAACCACTTAACAAAACAATGCATCATATAACATTTGTCCCAACTGGGATCACCAACTCCTTCCTGAGTAATTTCTTGCCATTCCTTAATTTTACTGAAGTCAAAAGCCAATGGCCCTGAGACCAGCCATAAAAATGGTTATAAAGAGGAATGACGTTCCTGGAATCTCATGTTCCATGGAGCACCGTATCAGTCAGTGATCCCAATGGAACAATGGGATCTCCTACCTGTTGCCGTGATCTTATCGCCTCACAATGTCTTTGTTTTGTTCATTTTTCCATCTTTGTGCCATATTCTGGGTGCTTCACATCCATGATTGCGGACAGACACTGACTGCTGGCTTGATTTCACATTTCCGTAATCTAGACTGAGACATCTCCCACCAAGGAAGGAAAAGGACAGAGAATACTTGCACCCGTATGCACGAATCTACTCTCAGCACTCTGCCTTATTTCTCTTCTCTCCACAAAGTCTTAAAGTCTCGAGCTTATTCCGACTGGGTAGCTGTCTCTTATTAGTCTCTCTCACTGCTCAGGCACATTCAGCCTTCTCCACGATGCTGCCACAACCTTTCAATAGTCTTGGCTCAGCTGGAGTCCCCAGTCAGTCAGTCTCTACACTCCCCCCACCCCGAGGGGGAGCACAAGGCCCAGTCCCCCTTTCAGCCAAGACTCACCCACGCACCATTTCCTCCTTTACTTTTGTTTTTTTCAGATCCTGTATTAATTGGGATCCTGAACAGCACGGAAACAGACCCTTCAGTCCAACTTGTCCATGCCAACCAGGTCCCTTTTATATCTTTCCCCTCTCACCCTAAGCCTGTGCCCTCTGGTTCTGGACTCCCCGACCCCAGGGAAAAAAACCTTGTCTGTTTATTTTATCCATGCCCCTCATAATTTTATGAACCTCTATAAGGTCACCCCCTCAGCCTCCGATGCTCCAGGGAAAACAGCCCCAGCCTGTTCAGCCTCTCCCTGTAGCTCAGATCCTCCAACCCTGGCCACATCCTTGTAAATCTTTTCTGAACGCTTTCAAGTTTCACAACATCTTTCCGATAGGAAGGAGACCAGAATTGCACGCAATATTCCAACAGTGGCCTAACCAATGTCCTGTACACCCGTAACATGACCTCCCAACTCCTGTACTCAATACTCTGACCAATAAAGGAAAGCATACCAAACGCCTTCTTCACTATCCTATCTACCTGCGACTCCACTTTCAAGGAGCTATGAACCTGCACTCCAAGGTCTCTTTGTTCAGCAACACTCCCTAGGACCTTACCATTAAGTGTTTAAGTCCTGCTAAGATTTGCTTTCCCAAAATGCAGCACCTCACATTTATCTGAATTAAACTCCATCTGCCACCTCTCAGCCCATTGGCCCATCTGGTCCAAATCCTGTTGTAATCTAAGGTAATCCTCTTCGCTGTCCACTACACCTCCAATTTTGGTGTCATCTGCAAAGTTACTAACTGTATCTCTTATGCTCACATCCAAATCATTTATGTAAATGACAAAAGTAGAGGACCCAGCACCGAACCTTGTGGCACTCCACTGGTCACAGGCCTCCAGTCTGAAAAACAACTCTCCACCACCACCCACTGTCTTCTACTTTTGAGCCAATTCTGTATCCAAATGGCTAGTTCTCCCTGCATTCCATGAGATCTAACCTTGCTGACAAATCTACCATGACAGACCTTGTTGAATGCTTTATTGAAGTCCACACAGTTCACGACCACTGCTCTGCCTTTATCAATCCTCTTTATTACTTCTTAAAAAAACTCAATCAAGATTGTGAGACATGATTTCCCACACACAAAGCCATGTTGACTATCCCGAATCAGTCCTTGCCTTTCCAAATACATGTACATCCTGTCCCTCAGGATTCCCTCCAACAACTTACCCACCACCAACGTCAGGCTCACTGACAATAGACAGTAGATGCAGGAGTAGGCCATTCTGCCCTTCGAGCCTACACCACCATTCAATATGATCATGGCTGATCATCCTTAATCAGTATCCTGTTCCTGCCTTATCTCCAAAACACTTGATTCCACAATCCTTGAAAGCTCTATCCAACTCTTTCTTAAATGAATCCAGAGACTGGGCCTCCACTGCCTTCTGGGGCAGAGCATTCCACACACTCACCACTCTCTGGGTGAAGAAGTGTCTCCTCATCTCTGTCCTAAATGGTCTACCCCGTATTTCTAAGCTGTGTCCTCTGGTTCGGCACTCACCCATCAGCGGAAACATGTTTCCTGCCTCCAGAGTGTCCAATCCTTTCATAATCTTATATGTCTCAATCAGATCCCCTCTCAGTCTTCGAAACTCAAGGGTATACAAGCCCAGTCGCTTCAGTCTTTCAGTGTAAGGTAGTCCCGACATTCCAGGAATTGACCTCGTGAACCTACGCTGCACTCCCTCAATAGCCAGAGTGTCTTTCCTCAAATTTGGAGACCAGAACTGCACACAGTACTCCAGGTGTGGTCTCACCAGGGCCCTGTACAGCTGCAGAAGAACCTCTTTGCTTCTGTTCTCAATCCCTCTTGTTATGAAGGCCAGCATGCTATTAGCCTTCTTCACTACCTGCTGTACCTGCATGCTTGCCTTCATTGACTGGTGTACAAGAACACCCAGATCTCTCTGTACTGCCCCTTTACCTAAATTGATTCCATTTAGGTAGTAATCTGCCTTCCTGTTCTTGTCACCAAAGTGGATAACCATACATTTATCCACATTAAACTGCATCTGCCATGCATCTGACCACTCACCTAACCGAGGTAAAAACAATAACTGCAGATGCTGGAAACCAGATTCTGGATTAGTGGTGCTGGAAGAGCACAGCAGTTCAGGCAGCATCCAAGGAGCTTCAAAATCGACATTTCGGGCAAAAGCCCTTCATCAGGAATAAAGGCAGTGAGCCTGGAGCGTGGAGAGATAAGCTAGAGGAGGGTGGCGGTGGGGAGAAAGTAGCATAGAGTACAATGGGTGAGTGGGGGAGGGGATGAAGGTGATAGGTCAGGGAGGAGAGGGTGGAGTGGATAGGGGGAAAAGGAGATAGGCAGGTAGGACAATTCCAGACAAGTCATGGGGACAGTGCTGAGCTGGAAGTTTAAAACTAGGGTGAGGTGGGGGAAGGGGAAATGAGGAAACTGTTGAAGTCCACATTGATGCCCTGGGGTTGAAGTGTTCCGAGGCGGAAGATGAGGCGTTCTTCCTCCAAGCGTCTGGTGGTGAGGGAGCGACGGTGAAGGAGACCCAGGACCTCCATGTCCTTGGCAGAGTGGGAGGGGGAGTTGAAATGTTGGGCCACGGGGCGGTGTGGTTGATTGGTGCGGGTGTCCCGGAGATGTTCCCTAAAGCGCTCTGCTCAGAGGCGCCTAGTCTCCCCAATGTAGAGGGGACCGCATCGGGAGCAACGGATACAATAAATGATATTAGTGGATGTACAAGTAAAACTTTGATAGATGTGGAATGCTCCTTTCGGGCCTTGGATAGAGGTGAGGGAGGAGGTGTGGGCATAGGTTTTACAGTTCCTGCGGTGGCATGGGAAGGTGCCAGGACGGGAGGGTGGGTTGTAGGGTGGCATGGACCTGACCAGGTAGTCACGGAGGGAACGGTCTTTGCAGAAGGCGGAAAGGGGTGGGGAGGGAAATATATCCCTGGTGGTGGGGTCTGTTTGGAGGTGGCGGAAATGTCGGCGGATGATTTGGTTTATGCGAAGGTTGGTAGGGTGGAAGGTGAGCACCAGGGGCGTTCTGTCCTTGTTACGGTTGGAGGGATGGGGTCTGAGGGCGAAGGTGCGGGATGTAGACGAAATGCGTTGGAGGGCATCTTTAACCACGTGGGAAGGGAAATTGCGGTCTCTAAAGAAGGAGGCCATCTGGTGTATTCTGTGGTGGAACTGGTACTCCTGGGAGCAGATCTGGCGTAGGCGGAGGAATTGGGAATACGGGATGGCATTTTTGCAAGAGGTCGGGTGGGAAGAGGTGTAATCCAGGTAGCTGTGGGCGTCGGTGGGTTTGTAAAAAATGTCAGTGTCAAGTCGGTCGTCTTAATGGAGATGGAGAGGTCCTGGAAGGGGAGGGAGGTGTCAGAGATGGTCCAAGTAAATTTAAGGTCAGGGTGGAATGTGTTGGTGAAGTTGATGAATTGCTCAACCTCCTCGCGGCAGCACGAGGTGCCGCCAATGCAGTCATCAATGTAGCGGAGGAAGAGGTGGGGAGTGGTGCTGGTGTAATTACAGAAGATCAACTGCTCTACGTAGCCAACAAAGAGACAGGCATAGCTGGGGCCCATACATGTGCCCATGGCCTGTCCAGGTCACCCTGTAATCTCCTAACATCCTCATCACATTTCACCCTGCCACCCAGCTTTGTATCATCAACAAATTTGCTAATGTTATTGCTAATACCATCTTCTTTATCATTAACATATATTATGAAAAGCTGCGGTCCCAGTACTGATCCCTGCGGTACCCCACTGCTCACTGCCTGCCATTCCGAAAGGGAGCCGTTTATCACTACTCTTTGTTTCCCAGCAGCCAACTAACTTTCAATCCAAGTTCGTACTTTGCCCCCAATACCATGCGCCCTAATTTTGCTGACTAACCTCCTATGTGGGACTTTATCAAAAGCTTTCTGAAAGTCCAGGTACGCTACATCTACTGGATCTCCCTCATCCATCTTCAGAGTTACATCCTCAAAAAATTCCAGAAGATTAGTCAAGCATGATTTCCCCTTCATAAATACATGCTGACTCTGTCCTATCCTGTTACTGCTGTCCAGATGTGTCGTAATTTCATCCTTTATAATAGACTCTAGTATCTTTCCCACCACTGAGGTCAGAGTAACTGGTCTATAGTTTCCTGTTTTCTCTCTCCCACCTTTCTGTAAAAGTGGTACAACATTAGCCACTCTCCAATCCGCAGGAACCGATCCTGAATCTATAGAACATTGGAAAATAATCACCAACGCATCCACGATTTCTCGAGCCACCTCCTTCAGTACCTTGGGATGTAGACCATCAGGCCCCGGGGACTTATCAACCTTCAGACCTAACAGTCTCTCCAACGCCAATTCCTGGCAAATATAAATTCCCTTAAGTTCAGGTCCTTCAGCCACTGTTACTTCAGGGAGATTGCTTGTGTCTTCCCCAGTGAACACAGATCTGAAGTATCAATTCAATTCTTCTGCCATTTCTTTATTCCCCGTAATATATTCCCCTGTTTCTGTCTTCCAGGGCCCAATTTTAGTCTTAACCATTTTTTTGCCTTTCACATACCTAAAAAACCTTTTACTATCCTCCTTTATTTTTGGCCAGTTTACCTTCGTACCTCATTTTTTCTCTGCGTATTTCCTTTTTAGTAATCCTCTGTCCTTTAAAAGCTTCCCAGCCCTCCATTTTCCCACTTATCTTTGCTATGTTATACTTTTTCTCTTTTAACTTTATATGTTTCTTAACTTCCCTGGTCAGCCACGGCCGCCCATGCCTCCTCCTAGGATCTTTCTTCCTTTTTGGAATGAACTGATCCTGCACCTTCTGTATTATACACAGAAATATCTGCATTGTTCCTCCACTGCCATCCCTGCTAAGGTATTGCACCATTGAACTTTGGCCAACTCCTCCCTCATAGCTCCATAGTTCCCTTTATTCAACAGAAATATTGTCACTTCCAATTGTACCCTCTCCCTCTCAAATTGCAGATTGAAGCTTATTGTATTATGGTCACTACTTCACAATGGCTCCTTCACTTCGAGGTCACTGATCAAATCCGGTTCGTTGCACAATACCAGATCCAGAATTGCCTTCTCCCTGGTCGGCTCCAGCACCAGCTGTTCTAAGAATCCATCTTGGAGGCACTCCACAAAGTCTCTTTCTTGAGGTCCAATACCATCCTGATTATCCCAGTCTATCTGCATATTGAAACAACTGTAGTAGTAACATCTTTGCAACAGGCCAATTTCAGCTCCTGATTCAACTTACATCCAACATCCAGACTACAGTTTGGTGGCCTGTAGACAACTCCCAAGAGGGTCTTTTTACCCTTAGTATTTCTCAGCTCTATCCACACTGACTCTTCATCCCCTGATTCTAGGTCCACCCCGCACAAGGGACTGAATATCATCCCTTACCAACATGGCCACCCCACCCCCTCTGCCCATCAGTCTGTCCTTACGATAGCACGTGTGGCCTTGAATATTCATTTCCCAGGCCCTGTCCACTTGAAGCCACGTCTCAGTTATCCCCACAATATCGTATCTGCCAATTTCTAAAAGAGCCTCAAGCTCACCCATCTTATTTCTAATGCTTCTTGCATTCATGTATAGTATTTTTAATTTGTTACTGCCCTCACCCTTCCCATCAACTCCTATTTCACTCAACTTTACAGCATGATCTCTTTTTGAGTTTTCTGCCTCATTGATACAGTTTTCTTTCTTGACATCCCTTGTTCTAACTTTCCCTTCAATTTCTTTCTTAAACACCCAGTTTGTCCCCTCCCCCCACTGGTCTATAGTTTCCTGGCTTGTCCTATCCACCCTTCTTAAACAGTGGCACCACGTTAGCCAACATCCAGTCTTCCGGCACCTCACCTGTGACTATTGATGATACAAATATCGCAGCAAGAGGCCCAGCAATCACTTCTCTAGCTTCCCACAGAGTTCTCGGGTACACCTGATCAGGTCCTGGGGATTTATTCATTCAATCTCTACTTCCGATACCAGATACATACATACATCTAGGCAAAAGTGAGGACTGCAGATGCTGGAAACTAGAGTTTAGATTGGAGTGGTGCTGGAAAAGCACAGCAGTTCAGGCAGCATCAGAGGAGCAGGAAAATCGACGTTTCGGGCAAAAGCCCTTCATCAGGAATAGAAGAAGGAAGCCTCCAGGGTGGAGAGATAAATGGGGGGGAGGAGGTAGCAAAGAGTACAACAGGTGAATGGAGATGGAGGTGATAGGTCAGATGGGAGGGTGGGACTGGATAGGTGGGAAGGGGGATTGGCCGGTAGGACAGGTCATGAGGATGTCCATGGTGGAGATGAGGCATTGGGGGCCAGGGAAACTGAAGTCTTGGAGGAGGTGGAGGGCATGGGTGGTGTCCCAAACGAATGTGGGGAGTTCCTGGACTAGGGGGGATAGGACAGTGTCGAGGTTGGTAGAGATGAGTTCGGTGGGGCAGGAGCTTGCTGAGACAATGGGTTGGCCAGGGTGGTCAGCCTTGTGGATCTTGGGAAGGAGGTAGAACCGGGCAGTGCGGGGTTCCCGGACTATGAGGTTGGAAGCTGTGGGTGGGAGATCTCCTGAGGTGATGAGGTTCTGTATGGTCTGGGAGATGATGGTTTGGTGATGGGGGGTGGGGTCATGGTCAAGGGGCAGTAGGAAGAGGTGTCCTCGAGTTGGCGTTTGGCTTCAGCGGTGTAGAGGTCAATGTGCCAGACTACCACTGCACCCTCTTTATCCGCTAGCTTGATGGTGAGGTCGGGATTGGAGCAGAGGGATTGGAGGGCTGCGCGTTGTGAGGGTGAGAGGTTGGAGTAGGGGAGGGGGGTGGTAGACAGGTTGAGGCGGTTAATGTCCCAGCAGCAGTTGGAAATGAAGAGGTCGAGGGCAGGTAATAGGCCAGCACGGGGTGTCCAGGTGGATGCAGTGTGTTGGAGGTGGGCGAAGGGGTCCTCGGAAGGTGGGCAGGAATCCTGATTGTGAAAGTAAGCTCAGAGGCGGAGGCAGTGGAAGAATTGTTCAATGTCACGGCGTGTATTAAATTCATTGATGCGTGGATGGAGGGGGATGAAGGTGAGACCTTTGCTGAGGACTGATCGTTCGTCCTCAGTGAGGGGGAGGTCTGGGGGGATGGTGAAAACTCAGCAGGACTGGGAGCTGGGATCTGGTGTGGGTGTGGAGTTGGGAGTGGGGGCAGAACCTGTAACTGGAGTGGGTGTGATGGTGGGGGGAATGGGGGTGGAGTCATGAGCAGGGGTAGTGTTCCCCTCGGGGTTCTGGGGGCTGGGAATGGTGACAGTGGGATCTGTGGGGGCCGTGTCAGCAGAATGCAGGTGAGTGGCGTTGGTGGGGGCAGAAGTGGTGGCAGACACAGCAGTAGAGGGGGCGGAAGTCACTGAATGTGTCTTCCTCTCCTGATGTCCCCAACAGTACCCTTCCACTGACACTCATTCGTTTGGCTGAACTGGTCCTCACCCTTAACAATTTCTCCTTTGAATCCTCCCACTTCCTCCAGACCAATGTGGTAGCCGTAGGCACCCGTATGGGCCCCAGCTATGCCTGTCTCTTTGTTGGCTACGTAGAGCAGCTGATCTTCCGTAATTACACCAGCACCACTCCCCACTTCTTCCTCCGCTACATTGATGACTGCATTGACGCCACCTCGTGCTCCCGCGAGGAGGTTGAGCAATTCATCAACTTCACCAACACATTCCACCCTGACCTTAAATTTACTTGGACCATCTCTGACACCTCCCTCCCCTTCCTGGACCTCTCCACCTCCATTAATGACAACCGACTTGACACCGACATATTTTACAAACCCACCGACTCCCACAGCTACCTGGATTACACCTCTTCCCACCCTACCTCCTGCAAAAATGCCATCCCGTATTCCCAATTCTTCTGCCTCCGCTGTATCTGCTCCCAGGAGGACCAGTTCCACCACAGAACACACCAGATGGCCTCCTTCTTTGGAGACCGCAATTTCCCTTCCCACGTGGTTAAAGATGCCCTCCAACGCATCTCATCCACATCCCGCACCTCCGCCCTCAGACCCCATCCCTCCAACCGTAACAAGGACAGAATGCCCCTGGTGCTCACCTTCCACCCTACCAACCTTCGCATAAACCAAATCATCCGCCGACATTTCCGCCACCTCCCAACAGACCCCACCACCAGGGATATATTTCCCTCCCCACCCCTTTCCGCCTTCTGCAAAGACCGTTCCCTCCGTGACTACCTGGTCAGGTCCACGTCCCCAAACAACCCACCCTCCCGTCCTGGCACCTTCCCCTGCCACCGCAGGAATTGCAAAACCTGTGCCCATACCTCCTCCCTCACCTCCATCCAAGGCCCGAAAGGAGCCTTCCAAATCCATCAAAGTTTTACTTGCACATCCACCAATATCATTTATTGTATCCGTTGCTCCCGATGTGGTCTCCTCTACATTGGGGAGACTGGACGCCTCCTAGCAGAGCGCTTTAGGGAACATCTCCGGGACACCCACACCAATCAACCACACCGCCCCGTGGCCCAACATTTCAACTCCCCCTCCCACTCTGCCGAGGACATTGAGGTCCTGGGCCTCCTTCACCGCCGCTCCCTCACCATTAGACGCCTGGAGGAAGAACATCTCATCTTCCACCTCAGAACACTTCAACCCCAGGGCATCAATGTGGACTTCAACAGTTTCCTCATTTCCCCTTCCCCCCCCATGTCACCCCAGTTCCAGCCTTCCAGCTCAGCATCGCCCTCATGACCTGTCCTACCTGCCTTTCCACCTATCCCCTCCACCCAACCCTCTGACCTATCACCTCCACCCCCATTCACCCATTGTACTCTTTGCTAGCCCCCCCCCCCCCCCCCCTCCATTTATCTTTCCACCCTGGAGGCTTCCTGCCTCTATTCCTGATGAAGGGCTTTTGCCCGAAGTGTTGGTTTTCCTACTCCTCGGATGCTGCCTGACCTGCTGAGCTTTTCCAGCACCACTTTGATCTAAACATACATACATCTTTTTCTTCACTAAAACTAAGAATTCGAGTCTTATTTCAAGAAGTTTTATTTTTTCATGAATTCAGGGAGAGGCTGAGACCGTCTCCACTGTCTCACTGCTCTCTCTCTTGAGCTGAAAAGTCAGCCTATACTTAAACAATGATACAAACAACTTTGCTTACATTCCGCAGTTTACAATAATTCATGATAAAGATAAGGACAGTGCAGCTCTCTCCTTGTTGCTCAAGGACAGAGAAGTTAACGAACTCAGGAAGCACCCCCACTAACGAGCCTCTGATATACTCCCTATATTTCATCAAATTATAATTACACAACCTCAGTCTTTATCGCCAGCAGTATTTCCTGAGTAAGCAAGACGCTGAAAGTCAAGATACCTTTTACCGTGGTCAAGTATCCCATCATGCAGCAATATGCCAAGTCCTTAGTACTTCCACATCGGGTTAGGATGGAGCTGGAGGGTCTGGTTTGGACGGTCTTTGGAAGGTTGGTGTGGCCTGTTTTCACACTATAGGGATTTTATGATTTTGTGAAAGGTTGAGGAGGTTACTGACGGAACAGTGTAAAAAAGAATGTAAGTGCAATAAAATTCACCACATCTCCTTTCAGAATGGTTCAATCCAAGGTGCGTGAACATAGCTGCAAGGGAATACTGTATTTAATGTGCATCATGCCAGGCAGCGCCTGCTGCACTTTTCCAGCACCACACTTTTCAGCTCTGATCTCCAGCATCTGCAGTCCTTACTTTCTCCTAGTTGATCCTAACCTACTGTGAATCCTCTTGCAAGGATGCCTTCCTTGAAAAAGATCTCCTCCTCCCTGTATAAGGATCTCAGTGAGTCCCTCTCTCACTGCACCACCAGGACAGAACCCCACTGGTCCTCACCCTCCACCCCACCAACCTCCGGATACATCGTATCATCCGTCGTCATTTCCGCCACCTCCAAACGGACCCCACCACCAGGGATATATTCCCCTCCCCACCCCTATCAGCGTTCCGGAGAGACCACTCCCTCCGCGACTCCCTCGTCAGGTCCACACTCCCCACCAACCCAACCTCCACTCCCGGCACCTTCACCTGCAACCGCAAGAAGTGCAAACTTTGCGCCCACACCTCCCCCCAAGACCCCAATGGATCCTTCCATATCCGTCGCAAATTCACCTGCACCTCCACACATATCATTTACTGTATCCGCTGCACCCGATGTGGCCTCCTCTATATTGGGGAGACAGGCTGCCTACTTTGGAACGTTTCAGGGAACACCTCTGGGACACCCGCACCAACCAATCCAACTGCCCCATGGCTGAACACTTTAACCCCTCCCACTCTGCCGAGGACATGCAGGTCCTTGACCTCCTCCATCACCAGACCATGGCAACACGACGCCTGGAGGAAGAGCACCTCATCTTCCGCCTAGGAACCCTCCAACCACACGGGATGAATGCAGATTTCTCCAGCTTCCTCATTTCCCCTTCCCCCACCTTATCTCCGTCCCAACCCCCAGATTCAGCACTGCCTTCTTGACCTGCAATCTTCTTCTCGACCTCTCCGCCCCCACCCCCTCTCCGGCCTATCACCCTCACCTCCTTTCACCTATTGTATTCCCAGCACCCCTCCCCCAAATTTCCCCCCTCCCACCTTTTATCTCAGCCCGCTTGGCACACCAGCCTCATTCCTGAAGAAGGGCTTATGCCCGAAACATCGATTCTCCTACTCCTCAGATGCTGCCTGGCCTGCTGCGCTTTTCCAGCAACACACATTTCAACCCTTAATGTGCATCATGCCAGCAAAATTGCCCAAAGACCATGCAGAGGAAATACATGCACTTCTGAACCTGGTTAAAAATCACACAACACAGGGTTAGAGTCCAACAGGTTTATTTGGAAGCACTAGCTTTCGGAACGCGGCTCCTTCATCAAGTGGTTGTGGAGAATAGGATCGTAAGACACAGAATTTATAGTAAAAATTTACAATGTGATGAAACTGGAATTATATATTGAAAAAAAGACCTGGATTGTTTGTTAAGCCTCATCTTTTAGAATGAAGATGTTGGTTTCAGTTCTTTCATATGTAAACGGCAGAACATTTAAAAGTTACATTCTAAAGTGAACTTGAACAATTGGTGTCATGTCGGCCCAGATAATACATTGAAGGTGTTAGCTGCCCTTTGTGAGGCTGTCTGTGCCACAACGGTCAGACTGATTCTCATCTAAAAATGGAGTTACAGAATCTTACAAGGATTCATGCAGTTTTTGAGCAAAGTAAAATGTAATTCTGCAAATACAAATTCACGCCCACAAACTTGTATGTGTACATGTGTGCATGTGGGGGGGTGCAGGGTTTATGAGTGTCTGTGAGAGAGTGTGTGTATGTGTGCGAGTGTAAACGGGTATAGGTCTGTGAGATGGTGCATATGTGAGTGTGCAAGTGTATGAGAGAGAGTCTGTATGTGCGTGCGCAATGGGGTCACCTATAGTGTGATGTGAACCCAAGGTCCTGGTTGAGGCCATCCCCATGGATACTGAACTTGGCTATCAGCCTCTGCTCAGCCACTTTGCGTTGTTGCCTGCCCCGAGGTCCACCTTGGAGGATGGTCACCTGAAGATCCAAGGTTGAATGGTCCCGGACCACTGAAGTGTTTTCCGACTGGGAGAGAACACTCCTGTCTGTTGATTGTTGTGTGGTGCCCATTCATCCGTTGTTGTAGCCTTTGCTCGGTTTCCCCAATGTACCATGCCTCGAGGCATCCTTACCTGCAGTGTATGAGATAGACAACATTGGCTGAATCGCATGAGTAGCTGTCACATACATGATGGGAGGTGTCCCCATGTGTAATAGTGGTGTCTGAGTCAACACTCTGACCTCTTCTGGACACAGATACGTGCTGCAACCGACACGGTAGCCTTCATTGTCCAGTACTTCCCGAGAGCTGAACGACTGCACCATTTTCTCCACAGCTTGCAACACATTATCAATGATCAACGTTTGTGAGAAGATTTGTAGCTCGGGTGCTCGTTGCTGTGGTTCTGTTCGCCGAGCTGGAAGTTTTTGTTGCAAACATTTCGTCCCCTGTCTAGGTGACATCCTCAGTGCTTGGGAGCCTCCTGTGAAGCGCTTCTGTGGTGTTTCCTCCGGCATTTATAGTGGCCTGTCCCTGCCGCTTCCGGTTGTCAGTTTCAGCTGTCCGCAGTAGGGGCCGGTATATTGGGTCCAGGTCGATGTGTTTGTTGATGGAGTTTGTGGATGAGTGCCATGCTTCTAGGAATTCCCTGGCTGTTCTTTGTTTGGCTTGCCCTATAATGGTAGTGTTGTCCCAGTCGAATTCATGTTGCTTGTCGTCTGCGTGTGTGGCTACTAGGGATAGCTGGTCGTGTCGTTTCGTGGCTAGTTGATGTTCGTGGATGCGGATCGTTAGCTGTCTTCCTGTTTGTCCTATATAGTGTTTTGTGCAGTCCTTACGTGGGATTTTGTACACTACATTAGTTTTGCTCATACTGGGTATCGGGTCCTTCGTTCTGGTGAGTTGTTGTCTGAGTGTGGCTATTGGTTTGTGTGCTGTTATAAGTCCTAGTGGTCGCAATCTCTGTTAGTTCAGAGATATTCTTGATGTATGGTAGTGTGGCTAGTCCTTTGGGTTGCGGCATGTCCTTGTTCCGTTGTCTTTCCCTTAGGCATCTGTTGATGAAATTGCGAGGATATCTGTTTTTGGCGAATACCTTGTATAGGTGTTCCTCTTCCTCTTTTTGCAGTTCTGGTGTACTGCAGTGTGTTGTGGCCCTTTTGAATAGTGTCCTGATGCAACTTTGTTTGTGTTTATTGGGGTGGTTGCTTTCATAGTTCAGGACTTGGTCTGTGTGTGTGGCTTTCCTGTGTACCTTTGTGGTGAATTCTCCGTTTGGTGTTATCTGAACCATCACGTCTAGGAATGGGAGTTGGTTGTCCTTTTCTTCCTCTCTCGTGAATTGGATTCCTGTGAGTGTGGCGTTGATGATCCGGTGTGTTTTCTCTATTTCCGTGTTTTTAATGATTACAAAGGTGTCATCTACGTATCTGACCCAGAGTTTGGATTGAATTTGTGGTATGACTGTTTGTTCTAACCTTTGCATTACTGCTTCTGCTGTGAGTCCCGAGATCGGTGAGCCCATGGGTGTTCTGTTGATTTGTTCGTATATCTGGTTGTTGCATATGAAGTGTGTTGTGAGGCACAGGTCCAGGAGTTTGAGTATGCCGTCTTTGTTGATGGGTTCAACGTCCTGTTGTCTGTTAAGTCTGTTCAGCAGGTTGGCTATTGTTTCTCTGGCTAGGGCTTTGTCAATAGAGGTGAACAGTGCTGTTACATCGAATGAGACCATGGTTTCTTCCTTGTCTATGTGTATATTTCTGATGATGTCCAAGAATTCCTGTGTTGATTGTATAGAGTGTCTGGATCCGCTGATCAGGTGTTTCAGTTTATGCAGCAGTGCACTGAAAGTTAGTGCTTCCAAATAAACCTGTTGTACTATAACCTGGTGTTGTGTGATTTTTAACTTTGTATACTGCAGTCCAACACCGGTATCTCCAAATCAATTCTGAACATGAGTATGTTTCACTTTGAAGAGCCTCAGTATAATTACAATCCTCTCCACACCAGCATAGTGTGTGTGTTTCTGCTGACACTGCTGAGAGTTACTCTCTCAGACTGAACCCCAGATGATTTTCACCCTCCACTGTCCCATGGTGTGTGGAGGACAGCTGAGGGCGGCATTGTATCACATTAAACACAGAGGGAGCAATCTGGAGAGAGGCCCAGAACTTTCTCTCTCTCCCTTGCTCTATATGTTACAGCTTTTCTCCCTGTGTGTCCATTCGCGTGTACATCTGTGTGTGTCAGCATGTGTGCATGTTTCAGTGTGTCTGTATGTGTGTACGTGTGTGTGTTAGTGTCTCAGTGTGTGCCTCTTAGTTTCTGCATTTGTCTGTATTTCTGCAAATGTTTTTATCTCTGTCGAACTGTCTGTGTGCTTGTAGCTGAATCTGTGTGCTGATATACATGAGTGTATGCACTTGTGTCTCTGTGCCTGTGTCTCTGTGCAATGATTTCGCTGTTCTCTTAGGGGTGAATCCATTGAAATGGTCTCACCCCTTTCTCCTTTTTGTCTTTTGTGTTTAAGGTGATACAACACTGATGGTCATGTTCATGCATGTTTGCCACTGCAACACAGGTATGTTTAAACTAAAACGTGGGGCAGAGGGGACAATCTGGAAATTTAAGAAGGAAGTTAAAGGGAGAGTGAGAATAAGAGAAGTTAAGAAAGACAACAGAATCAACAAAGCAGAAAACTCAAGAAGGGATCATACAGTGTGGTCAAGTGAAATAGGGATTGATAGGAAGGGTGAGGGGAGTAACAAATTAAAAATATTATATATGAATGCATAAAGCATAAGAACGAAGGTGGATGAGCTTGAGGCTCAGTTGGAAATTGGCAGTTACGATGTTGTGGGGATAACTGAGACGTGGCTTCAAGTGGACAGGGCGTGGGATATTAATATTCAAGGCTATACTTGATATCGTAAGGACAGACTGACGAGCAGAGGGGGTAGGGTGGCCCTGTTGGTGAGGAATGATATTCAGTCCTTGCGGGGGGGAGGGAATAGAATCAGAGGATGTAGAGTCTGTATGGATAGAGCTGAGAAATTCTAAGGGTTGAAAGACCCTAATGGGAGTTATCTACAGGCCCCCAAACAGTAGCCTGGATGTAAGGTGTAAGTTGAATAGGAAGTTGAAATTGGTCTGTCGCAAAGGTATTACTACAGCTGTTATGGGGGATTGCAACATGCAGGTAGACTGGGAGAATCAGGATGGTACTGGACCCCAAGAAAGGGAGTTTGTGGAGTGCCTCCGAAATGGATTCTTAGAACAGCTTGTGCTGGAGCCGATCAGGGAGAAGGCAATTCTGGATCTGGTGTTGTGCAACAAACCGGATTTGATCAGGGACGTCAAAGTAAAGGAACCATTAGGAGGTAGTGACCATAATATGATAAGTTTTAATCTGCAATGTGAGAGGGAGAAGGGAGAATCGGGAGTGTCAGTATTGCAGTTGAACAAAGGGAACTATGGAGCTATGAGAGAGGAGCTGGCCAAAGTTCAATGGTTCAATACCTGAGCAGTGGACTAAAAATGGTTAGGACTAAAATTGGGCCCTTGAAGACAGAAGCAGGAGAATATATTACGGGGAACAAAGAAATGGCAGAAGAATTAATTACTTCAGATCTGTGTTCACTGGGGAAGACACAAGCAATTTCCCTGAGGTAACAGTGGCTGAAGGAACTGAACTTAAGGGAATTTATATTTGCCAGGTCTTGGTGTTGGAGAGACTGTTAGGTCTGAAGGTTGATACCCTGATGGTCTACATCCCAGGGTACTGAAGGTGGTGGCTCGGGAAATCGTGGATGCGTTGGTGATTATTTTCCAATGTTCTATAGATTCAGGATCAGTTCCTGCGGATTGGAGGGTGGCTAATGTTGTCCCACTTTTTAAGAAAGGAGGGAGAGAGAAAACAGGGAATTATAGACCAGTTACTCTGACCTCAGTGGTGGGAAAGATGCTGGAGTCAATTATAAAGGATGAAATTACGACACATCTGGATAGCATTAACAGGATAGATCAGAGTCAGCATGTATTTATGAAGGGGAAATCATGCTTGACTAATCTTCTGGACTTTTTTGAAGATGTTGCTCTCAAAATGGACAAGGGAGATCCAGTGGATGTAGTGTGCCTGGACTTTCAGAAAGCCTTTGATAAAGGCCCACATAGGAGATATGTGAGCAAAATTAGGGCACATGGTACTGGGGACAAAATACTGACTTGGATCGAAAATTGACTTGCTGACAGAAAGAAAAGAGTAGGGATAAACAGGAATGGCAGGCGGTGACCAGTGGGTCACCAAATATTAGCAAATTTGCTGATGACACAAAGCTGGGTGGTAGGGTGAAATGTGAGGAGGATGTTATGAGTATACAGGATGACGTGGACAGATGCATGGCAGATGCAGTTTAATGTGGATAATTTTCACAGGTCGATGCAACATCGAGGGCCGAAGGGCCTACACTGCACTGTAACATTCTATGCTTTATGTTCTGATGATTTTTAAATGGCCAAATAGGAGATTGTCTGACAGACTGTAAATCACTCACTACTCAGTGACAATATGGATATTTCACAGATTCCCAAGAACTCCCTAACAGGCAAACAAACCGAACATTCCCGACTCACTATAACTCAAACCACTAATAACATCCCTGCACCATGGACATGAGACAATGCAAAAAGGTTAGTACGGACTGAATATACAGTCCTCAGATTGCTAGACAGCAGTTCCTGGTGCCTCCAATAGGGGGAATGATAGTTACCCAACAGGGAAACAGAGAGAATTACAGACTGACCAGACTATCCGGATGGTATTTCTAGATGTATCCAATAGAGGGCATGGCAAAGCACAACTATGGGAACCAAGGACGAAACAATTAACACAAACACTCAGGTGGCAATTCCACATTTCTCCAATAGGGGGGCTGACAGCACACCAACAGGAGAACAGGGAGGATTTCATCCAGACACCGCAGAGCGAAAGGATTTGGAGATGCCGGAGGCGCCACAACCTTGAAATTAGATGAAGTCCACGCTCTGATCCTGTGCTCAGGATACAGCATTACAATTACCCGATATTGCCAAACAGACAAGGCAACAAAACTACACAACGTACACGCGCATCAAGAACAAAAAACTGGTGAAACTTGGCATTCGCACCAGTAATAGATTAGATTAGATTAGATTAGATTAGATTACTTACAGTGTGGAAACAGGCCCTTCGGCCCAACAAGTCCACACCGACCCGCCGAAGCGTAACCCACGCATACCCCTACATTTACCCCTTTAACCTAACACTACGGGCAATTTAGCATGGCCAATTCACCTGACCCGCACATCTTTGGACTGTGGGAGGAAACCGGAGCACCCGGAGGAAACCCACGCAGACACGGGGAGAATGTGCAAACTCCACACAGTCGCCTGAGTCGGGAATTGAACCCGGGTCTCTGGCGCTGTGAAGCAGCAGTGCTAACCACTGTGCCACCGTGCCGCCCACATTATTACTGTGAGGAAGTCTATTATCAACTTATCAGACCACACCCTTCAACTGGAAGAGATTGAAGTCCTAAGCAGGGATCTCAACTTCTGCCCCACCACCAAAACGGACCCATTGGTTCTTGCAGCAGACAAGGAGGAGTTCATCAGACGAATGACACTCCGGGAATTCTTTCAAGGTGCCAGTGATCCCAACGAGCCCATTGATGAACTGGAACAGTTATGGGGGATTTCAACATGCAGGTAGACTGGGAGAATCAGGAAAAGGAGTTTGTGGAGTGCCTCCCAGATGAATTCTTAGAACAGCTGGTGCTGGAGCCTACCAGGGAGAAGGCAATTCTGGACCTGGTGTTGTGCAACGAACCGGATTTGATCAGGAACCTCGAAGTGAAGGAGCCATTAGGAGGTAGTGACCACAATACAATAAGCTTTAATCTGCAATTTGAAAGGGAGAGGGTACAATCGGAAGTGACAATATTTCTGTTGAATAAAGGGAACTATGGAGCTATGAGGGAGGAGCTGGCCAAAGTTCAATGGTGCAATACCCTAGCAGGGATGGCAGTGGAGAAACAATGGAGGATATTTCTGTGTATAATACAGAAGTTGCAGGATCAGTTCATTCCAAAAAGGAAGAAAGATCCTAGGAGGAGGCATGGGTGGCCGTGGCTGATGAGAGAAGTTAAGAAACTTATAAAGTTAAAAGAGAAAAAGTATAACATAGCAAAGATAAGTGGGAAAACAAAGAACTGGGGAGCTTTTAAAGAACAACAGAGGATAACTAAGAAGGAAATACGCAGAGAAAAAATGAGGTACGAAAGTAAACTGGCCAAAAATATAAAGGGGGATAAGTAAAAGTTTTTTTAAGTATGTGAAAGGAAAAAAATGGTTAAGACTAAAATTGGGCCCTTGAAGACAGAAACAGGTGAATATATTATGGGGAACAAAGAAATGGCAGAAGAGTTGAATTGGTACTTCAGATCGTGTTCACTGGGGAAGACACAAGCAATCTCCCTGAGGTAATAGTGGCTGAAGGACCTGAACTTAAGGGAATTTATATTTGCCAGGAATTGGTGTTGGAGAGACTGTTGGGTCTGAAGGTTGATAAGTCCCTGGGGCCTGATGGTCTATACCCCAGGGTACTGAAGGAGGTGGCTCTAGAAATCGTGGATGCGTTGATGATTATTTTCCAATGTTCTATAGATTCAGGATCAGTTCCTGCGGATTGGAGGGTGGATAATGTTGTCCCACTTTTTAAGAAAGGAGGGAGAGAGAAAACAGGGAATTATAGACCAGTTAGTCTGACCTCAGTGGTGAGAAAGATGCTAGAGTCAATTATAAAGGATGAAATTACGACACATCTGGATAGTAGTAACAGGATAGGTCAGAGTCAGCATGGATTTATGAAGGGAAATCATGCTTGACTAATCTTCTGGAATTTTTTGAGAATGTAACTCTGAAGATGGACGAGGGAGATCCAGTGGATGTAGTGTACCTGGACTTTCAGAAAGCCTTTGATAAAGTCCCACATAGGAGGTTAGTGAGCAAAATTAGGGTGCATGATATTGGGGGCAAAATACTGACTTGGATTGAAAATTGGTTGGCTAACAGGAAACAACGAGTAGTGATAAACGGCTCCCTTTCGGAATGGCTGGCGCTAACCAGTGGGGTACCGCAGGGATCAGTGCCGGGACCGCAGCTTTTTACAATATACATTAATGATATAGATGAAGGTCGTAAAAGTAATATTAGCAAATTTGCTGATAATACAAAGCTGGGTGGCAGGGTACATTTGAGGAGGATGTTCGGAGATTACAGGGTGACCTGGATAGGCTAGATGAGTGGGCAGATGCATGGCAGATGCAGTTTAGTGTGGATAAATGTGTGGTTATCCACTTTGGTGGCAAGAACAAGAAGGCAGGTTCCTCTCTAAATGGAGTCAAGTTAGGTAAAGGGGCAGTACAGAGAGATCTGGGTGTTCTTGTACATCAGTCAATGAAAGCAAGCATGCAGGTACAGCAGGTAGTGAAGAAAGCTAATAGCATGTTGGCCTTCATAACAAGAGGAATTGAGTATAGAAGCAAAGAGATTCTTCTGCAGCTGTATAGGACCCCGGTGAGACCGCACCTGGAATATTGTGCGCAGTTTTGGTCTCCAAATTTGAGGAAGGACATTCTGGCTATTGAGGGAGTGCAGCATGGGTTCACGAGGTCAATTCCTGGAATGGAGGGACTATCTTACGTTGAAATATTGGACCTACTGGGCTTGTATACCCTTGTGTTTAGAAGGCTGAGAGGAGATCTGATTGAGACGTCTAAGATTATTAAAGGATTGGACACTCTGAAGGCAGGAAGCATGTTTCCGTTGATGGGGGAGTCCCGAACCAGAGGACACAGTTTAAGAATTAGAACAGAGTTGAGGAGAAACTTCTTCACCCAGAGAGAGTGGTGGGTGTATGGAATGTTCTGCCCCAGAAGGCAGTGGAGGCCAATTATCTAGATACTTTCAAGAAAGAGATGGATAGAGCTCTTAAGGATAGTGGAATCAAGGGTTATGGGGATAAGGCAGGAACAGGATACTGATTGAGGATGATCAGCCATGATCATAATGAATGGTGGTGCTGGCTCGAAGGGCGGAATGGCCTACTCCTGCACCTATTGTCTATTGTAGAGGAGTGACCAAAGAAGGTGTCAACTTGGAGCCCACCAGAGGGCCGCTGCCCTGTGCTTGACATGTATGCTCAAACCTGAAAATGTGTTGCTGGAAAAGCGCAGC